>NC_134028.1:1200000-1500000 GCF_964204645.1 Tubulanus polymorphus
AAATGATCAATTCCATTAATATATCCTATAGTTATTAAATCGAGTTTTTCCTATATGCTTAATACTTTCAATGTCTAGTGTACATAACAAATAGCTACACTTTATTTAGATTTCGTATGAATTTCCATCGCAAATAGCTTCATTTACACTCATCAAATCGGCTCTAGTCATAACGACAATGTTATCAATTTTTTTTTAAATTGTTGCATAATCATCGTCTTTCCACGCAGAGCAGATTTTCAATCTACCGAAATTTTTTTGCCTTCGAACAATTTGCGAAATAAAGCTCAAATCCAATTACGTATTTTAATTAAGATATTAAAAAACGCAGTGAGTTAGTTTTTTCTATCAATAAACAAGCTACGAAATGTCTACAAGAGTTTTAGTTAGATCTCGTACTTTATGAGGCATGCCAAGTATGTATAGAACCTAATTTGTACCTAGTAGGTGAATAAGAACGTCATCGAATACATGTATGTAAAGGTTAAATCGAATGCTATCTATTTAATTCACCATTGACGACAAGTGATTTGAACAAATCAACTTAAATCGTGTTAATGGCTGCCAGTCGGTGTGGTGATGTTCAAATCAAACTCACTTCGGCAGTATTGATAGAATATAGATTGAACCCGCTGCTACCCGAGACCTAACATAACCTTACACAGTCGTATTGGAAGGAATCATACTCAGGTCAAGTGCGTGTTAGCATTGAAGACTTCAAACGTTCTACCAGTTCTCATCTTTTCAATTTCCTACTTCGTCGTCGAGTTTCTACTGTTCCCTCTTCTCGCCGTACTTCAAAAGCAACAGGTCATAAGAAAAACTGATTGAAGATTTACACACAAGGTCACCTTCCAAAAAAGTAACTCCTGTAGATGACTTCTGCGAGATTCTCTCTTCCGCCCTGATGCTAAAGGGTCCTTCAAAATAACGAGATCTATCGGCTTCTATTTCTCATTCTATCTGTTGTTTTGTCTCAGCGCTGCAACTCTTAGAAAGACAGATAAATACATAGACTACCGCATTATCAACTTTCAACCTCAGCTTGACAGATATAATCTTCACTTGAAATGAAACTTATCGTAGTCTATGAATTGTACGTAAAATCTCATTGAACACCTTGTAATCGCTACCAGAAATTACCATTTCTTCAGAAATGTATAAATTGTGCCTCTTCATTCGTGGCATCGCGCTGGAAGATGGCATTGTGCTACTGTTACTGAAGATCATCTTATAGAAATCTCACAATGTGAAGATTTAAAAACTAAAATCTATTTAGCCGAAAATTCGGAAGGATTTCTACTTTACATCTTAAAGAGATTTTTCAATTAGATTTTGAATCTTAGAAGATGGGAAGAAATCCTTCCGAAATGTCGGCTAAATAGATTTTAGTTGTTGAACCTTCACATTGTAGGATTTTTATATGATGATCTTCAGTAACAGTAGCACAATGCCATCTTCCAGCGCGATGCCATGAATGAAGAGGCACAATTCATACATTTCTGAAGAAATTGTAATTTCTGGTAGCAATAAAAGTGTCGTGATCAACGCCTACAAAAATCCAGCTTCGACAACAAAATACCAATAGCTGTTTGAAGCAGACATATCAATTATGACTATTCAAACATATGTTTCCAACCAGTAAATACAGGGAGCAGATCTGAGCTGTAAAAACCAATAAAATCAACGTGTCTAATGAATGATCCAGACAGCATTATATCAATAATGTTGATTGTCGTATCATTAACCACTTAAATACAACCGCAATAATGAATTCTTCACACCGTGAAACCATTGTTTTACTGATGGATTTCAGTCACAGGCTGCGAAACCCTTATCATCAAATAATTACGAAGTCAAGAGAACCGTCAAAAGATTACAATCAATGTCAATGAGGTAAATATCAAGTGAATTTCTAGATTCAACTAATTCATCCACTCATCCTGACACCCACTCATCCTGACCTACTCTGTGACTCCTGACTCAGTGAGATATACTTACTAAACATATGAAAATACTTACACTCACTGATGACAATGATACTGATGATGACACAAAGAGCAAAGATGACAATGATGATGATTCTGTAGCAGGTGTTAACCGTTCACCGGGCAATAGGCTCTCTAATGGCATCTACCGACGACCACGCGATCACCGAGTTGGAAAAGCTAACAATCGTTTCCAGGGAAATCCTTTCGTCAATACATAATCACACTCACCGCTGTCATTACATAAAACCATTTACACACAGTCAGTTGTGTAACGGTGCGACGCAATGCGACGGGTACCACGGTGATATCGCTCAATGTCGTCGACGTCGTCGTCGTTTTTCAAGCCTTTCATCATCGCCAGTGAAGCCGGTAACAATCCATTTAGTAATATATCGAATCGGTCTGCGTCGTCGCGAGTTAAATACCGAGCACCACGATCAGATCGAGAGAGAGAGAGAGAATCTGGTGAAAGAAATGAATACTCACAAACCGCGTCATGCTGTGATAACACCGTCGTTGCCACTGTATATTTACCGGTGTCAATTTTTCGTTATTATCAGGAGTTCGTGAATAATGATCGGGGGACCCCTCGGACCGCTGCTACAGCACCAGGACTCCTCAGACCACTGCTACAGCACCGAGACTCCTCAGACCGCTACTACAGCACCAGGACTCCTCGGACCGCTGCTACAGCACCAGGACTCCTCAGACCGCTGCTACAGCACCAGGACTCCTCGGACCGCTGCTACAGCACCGGGACTCCTCCGACCGCTGCTACAGCACCGGGACTCCTCAGACCGCTACTACAGCACCAGGACTCCTCGGACCGCTGCTACAGCACCAGGACTCCTCAGACCGCTGCTTCAGCACCAGGACTCCTCCGACCGCTGCTACAGCACCGGGACTCCTCCGACCACTGCTACAGCACCGAGACTCCTCAGACCGCTACTACAGCACCAGGACTCCTCGGACCGCTGCTACAGCACCAGGACTCCTCAGACCGCTGCTACAGCACCAGGACTCCTCGGACCGCTGCTACAGCACCGGGACTCCTCGGACCGCTGCTACAGCACCGGGACTCCTCGGATCCCTGCTACAGCACCAGGACTCCTCGGACCGCTGCTACAGCACCAAGACCCCTAGGACCGCTGCTACAGCACCGAGACTCCTCGGACCGCTGCTACAGCATTGAGACTCCTCGGACCGCTGCTACAGCACCGGGACTCCTCGGACCCCTGCTACAGCACCAGGACTCCTCGGACCGCTGCTACAGCACCAAGACCCCTAGGACCGCTGCTACAGCACCGAGACCCCTCGGACTGCTGCTACAGCAATGGGACCCCTCGGACCACCAAGACCCCTCGGACCCCTGCTAGAGAGCAGAACTATTTAGTAAATAATCATTTTGACTAATGAAATTTCCGGGCACCTGAATCAAATTAACTCGATTGATATGACTGCCTTTTGTTTGAACTTTTATTTGATCGTTTTAGGAACTCTTCATGTCTTAATTGGATGAAATTCTGTAATCAGACGCTAATAGAATATACACTACGACACCTAACACATCTTCACTAGACAGTACTAATAGCAATTATTATGATTATGATTATTATTATTATTATTATGACGACTAAACGGATGGGAAATTGATTTATCAGCAGCGGGTGAAACTGCAGTAGCTGTCGCTGACTCGGTGCCGCATTGATCGCGTAGCCACAAATAATAGTCTCGCAGTAAATATTAATTACCACACAGAGATCTATGCAACCTGTTATTATTAACACACTAATATTTATGTTAAACAATGTAAATGTTCTCGTCCCCTTCCTCCAGACCCCCTAACCCCCCTCCCCGAGGATCTTCTCATTACACACCGCTTTGAGAGGAAAATAATTCTGTATTTCTAATGATAACCGATAAAATAGAATGAATATCAACTAATATGAAAAATCAAAGCATTGAAAGCAAAAAAGAAATAATTTCATAGACCAAATATATACACCTCAGCCACATTAACATAACTTAAGGTTCGGTGGTACTTTTAGCAAGTATTATTTAGTATTCCTGAAGATGACACATCAAATAGCTCAAGGAAACATTCTATACTTATTTCTGCGATACAACGTGGACTCAGAGCAAGTTTCACCGAGATTGAATATACATCTTACCTTATATGAAATGAGCAACAGTCATATGTCATCTTCACAAGAGTGAACAATCATCTATAAGCAATAAAGATAGAAAAAGAAATTTAACAAATAATGCTCCGATTAAGATATCGTTTTAAGTTATTTCTAGTTTAGCAAAAACTGTTTTAGATGTTACAGACATAAACAAACCAGACCGGACTACAAGATATCTCTAATTGTGTTAGTTTTTCACAAAGAAATGAAGGCACTTTGACATCAAAATAAGTTGGAAATCATACTGATCTTGAGGTAAATGTGATATTTTTATGTAGTTGAGCTCTTAAAAGAGTAGCAACTATACTCTCAAACAGTAGACAAAGTCAAGTCTAAATAAACCTAGAAAACAAAGTTTTGAGAGATCATTTCTCAACCAAGGCATTTAAGATCATTTCACATATAAACTTAAAGTTGAATTTAAGACCATCATAAAGCTCATATAAACTACTATCAGTAGAGTGCGCAGAGTTGAAGATTGAAATATCCAGTGGCTGCGGTGAAATGATACTTAAAAGAAATGAATATAGGATAATATGAATCGACTAGTATCAGTTGATTTTCGTGTCCATTCATTCCAACTGCAAGAGATGATATTTCATTACTTTGTAACAGTATATAGAGGTGTCTAGACACCTAACTTAAACTTGGCACGAGCAACCGTTAATATACCCCGGTATTTCAAATAAAAATATTTCTGTAATTCGAAGTGTACTCGGTAAAATAGTGCAAACTGTTGCTTCGAGCAAACGTAATTTTCCGCTGAGCTAAATCACTTTCTTTTTTACAAAATCGAGCAAAAAGTTTTGGCACATGGAAAAATATTTTTTCATTCTGTATCGCGCCCCGGGTTGCCACCCGTGTATCATGTGACATTTACTTGATTGGTTAACCCTCGGCAGTATCTAACACTTGAAATCTGTTAAGGGAAAACTTTCATATGTTTTGAGGTTTTTGAATAGTTTAGATTTGGGTGGAGTTGAGACATTGACAGTTGAGAATCAGTTTTAACAATATGAATTCTTTTATATACATACATGAATAGATAGTAGATATTTCTACATTTGCATTAACGACAAAAAATCAGTTTCTGCGAGGAGAATTTCTGTGAGGAGTTTCTGTGAGGGGAGTTTCTGTGAAAAGTTTCTGTGAGGAGAGTTTCTGTGAGGGGAGTTTCTGTGAGGGGAGTTTCTGTGAGAAGTTTCTGCGAGGAGACTGTGAGGAGTTTCTGTGAGGAAGGTTTCCGCTAGAGAAGGCTTTGCGCGTGTGATTTATTATAAACACGAGCTGACCACCAGGGATGATGTTCACCGAGGCGTCATACGTCCACCACTCACTTGCTGCGGCTGATGATGAAGACAGTAAAACTAATGAAGCGAAATCACAATTTGACTAGAAAATCCGTAGAACTTTAGCCGATAGTAACCCAAACAAGTCTATAGGATGAACTCACAATATGAGTAATGATAACAATATATCTATCTGATTTCTAATATATATAGCAAATATATTTGAAACAGTATTGCTAAATTATCTGTAGGAAAAATGTCCTTTATTTACTATATCATATCATAACATATCAGTCTTGGTAGTCTCGGTTGGTCTCTTGAGACCTTGACCCTATTCAGTTTTCGGGGAGCAATACGGTTCATTTAAATCTATTCCATTCCAGTCTATCCCTAAAGATGATTTTATAGATGGGCTTGTTATCAGAATATGACTCAGACACCACACCTGACTGGTCACCACACCTGACTGGTCACCACAGCAAAATGGTCACCACACTGACCAGACAAACTTACAAACTTGACCAACTACCAAGAGATATGTGGTCTAGTGGTTAGAGTGCTAAGCTGGCAGGCAAGAGGTTCTCGGTTCAAGTACCAGAGTGGCTAGGGTTAGGGTTATCAACTAGCTAGGTAAGGATTAGCGTTCGAAGAGCTTGGATTTTTATGCCGAAAAGATACACATTCCTTCACACCTGAATCAATTATCCATTAACATGAAGGGCAAAAGCAGCTAACGAATACTTTTTTCAGATGTAATTTTTCCATGTGTCATGGCTGGCATTTATGATCAGATTATTTTACCAAGAACAAAAACGGAGTCAAGCCGACCTCGAAAATGTGACAAATATTTAATATGTACAAACATTTTATTTTCGCAGAATTGTTGATAACAAATGAATAGTTCAGCAACAGCAGCAGCAGCAGCAGCAGCAGCTTTCGCTACAGGCTTCATCTTACACTAAACAAACATCGAAATTCATCCATTCATCAGTGGTAAAAATATTCCACAATCGAAAGTATATTTTACCCGACCTGAATTCATATTTGACAAAATGAAATACGCGTTGGAGGAAGCTGCTCTCAGAGGAAACGTGAAACTCAATCAGACATTTTTCGCTCAGGACAAAAACAAATTAAACTGACATTTTTGCAAGTTAATCAATATCTGAGGGTTTGAATTTTTGTCCTTTCAAATCAAATGAGATGAAATGATAGAAAGAAGATGACATTAAAGTACATTTAGTGAAATAAGTTTGATCTCTTCGCACTAGAAGTCTTAAACGATTGGTTACTAAAACCCACGCAATCATCACGCGTGCCATAATCTTCCAGGAGCAACATATTATACAAGGATGAAATTTTTAAAGAGTTTATTGCCTTCAGGTAACAGAGAGTTAGAATCTACCGTAGATGGCAGCACCGCATTGTCGATCGGTAAAATACAAAGTGATTTCTTCCAAGTCGTTTTATCACAATTACGAAGCAATAATTAGACAGTTTTTAGCTACAGATGAACAAAGTTAAACTCAGTTGATTTATCATATGAACTAGTTATTTACAGTCAGGTCACGTGACAACCATTAGGGAGGCAAAGTAGTTTCAATATCATTTGGTAAAACATCATAAACTGAAAGAAGCTACTAATTTATTAATTCTTTATTTCATTACAGTCGAATTTAATTTAAATTTTAGTTTAAATCTTAATGTCGATGTTATCATATTTTACAATCCACTCTTAATAAAATGTAAGCAAAATATGCAGTTTCTTAATTTGTACGAAATTTCATTCATCGAAAAATATGATCGTGTGTTAAAGGTATGTAATATCGATAAACACAAACGTATTTTAGAGAGCTCACGGGTAAATAAGATTTCAACGGAAACGAGTGAGAAAATGTCTTTGGTTTCTCATTACGCAGTCATTCCCAGAAAGAAACCCGCTAATAAGTCGTAAATAAAAACAAATCCGGAGTCGACAAATTTTGTAAAGTCGTCTTTTCCCGTATTGGCCATTTGACACTGGCTGCTAATTGTCTTCGGCAGACGTGGTTGCCATAGCAACTGTAGTTGTCTACATCTGTTTCGCGGATGATCTTGTCGGTGGCGGGAGGGAGGGAGGGAGAAGTTGATTTGTGGTGTGCCTTTAATGTATTAAAGCACAGATAAACGTAACAGACGGGGGAGTGAGCAGGGTTCGACCGACCGACCGACTGGTGAGAAGAAATACCAGCACATACTCTCCTCCTCCGTGTGTCTCTCAGATTATGCTCAGTGCGCGTCAATTACCGGTGAATGCTCGCATACAATACCCATCAAGGCACCCGATATTGTGACTAATAGTCACTTTACAGGCTCCCTGTCAAGCGAAAAACAGCAATGAAAACACGACTTACTTTCGTCTATAAATATTGATGCAAAAACGGCGAGCACAGCGAGTGATAGTGGGCTGAGAGCTGAGAGGCTGCTGCTGCTGCTGCATTTACTATCATCGTAAAACAATTAATGCATCCGTAATTAAAAGCTTTCGTCTTCCATTTGTTCGTGCTAATTAAATCAGACAGATCATTCTATTGATTGGCTCTATTCACGACGAGGATCACAATCGCAGAAATCATATTGATGAAATAATAACGAAAAAATTGAAGTTTTCCACAAAAAAGAAATCTTTGTAAATTTTACAAGAGTTTTTACCCGTCTGTTGAAAGATTAGTCAGATATAATATATATATATATATATTTGCAGTCACCATTTCTCTCATTGGATGACAAGATAAAAGTGTTTGAATACAGTATAGTGTTATGTAGATATCAATGGATTAAAAGGTCTGGCTGGCCACAGCTGTGAGGCATACGTATAATAAATCAATGCTATTAAACATTAGTTGTCAGTTCGGGACAAGGAAAGAATAGATCGATATATAGTTTGTAGCCTACCACGACGCATCAGGTAGAATATGATAGAAACAACACATGTAATATTCAGAGCATCCACAGTTATTAGATTTAGTTTATTGGTTTATTAATGAGGAGCTCGCACAGACTACACTTATTTACTAGTCACCCCTACCCCTATATATACATCACACAATAAAACTGATATATCATAACCAATTATATCTACTTTAATCGATTATTAGCAATAACAATTTCGATTAAAAGTTATATCGACGACAAGATGACATTAATAACTAGATTCCGCAATCAGCAACTCGGGCTAAGTTTTCTAAATGACTCAAAATTTACGAAGCTTAGGCTTCAACGAAGATTTTTAGAAAGGCAACTATTAATTGATCGGTTTCTGAGAGCTGATTAACTTTTAAATTTTTAAATTTTGAAGAAACGAATCATCGGAGAGAAAAGTTCTGAAGTTTAAATTGGTTCATTCCCAAACGTGTCATCGCTGTTTGTCCAACTGTCGACATCCTAGCGGAAAAAAAAACCAGTTCAGAAAGTGACGGTAAATCAGTAATGATGTCTTACAAGTTATAACGAATACCACATAAAGTCTAAACTCATTAGAGAAGAGAACTAACTTTTTAAGAATCATCGAACTCACTAAAGCGTGGTGGGGTATTGTTTAGCGTGTTTAAGGATTCGTTTCGATATTGTAGCCACACAAGATTGAAAGTTACCACTTTATATTGACAATTAGCATCCACGATACCTTTTACTCACTGATAGATCAAACACCTATAAGTCGAGAAACATTATTGCTAAATTACATATCATCCTTCATCTACCTACAATCGGTGCAATTACAGAAAGAGAAGTCTGTAAATTTGTCACGACTAAATTCCATAAGGATATTTTTAAGAGTCACAATTAAAAACAATTAATAGATACAGAAGGTGAAGAATGTGATTACAGGTCTCATTACAGTAGAGAATAAACCATCGATCACCAGTCCTCAACTAAACAACATACAGCAACACACCGCGATAGATTACAGTAATTGCACATCAACTCATTTCCCCTTGGATGTCTCTCTCCCTCTCGCCTTGTGCTGAGACAAACAACATAGAGAGAATTTATTTACAGCTCAGCATCGTTACACGCTGATATTCAATCTATCATCTACAACGACGACGATGGACAGACTGACGTAACCAGTACCAAACCACACTCATTCTCATCTCCACTACAGCCAAGTCTATTAAATCTTTGTTTTTTCTTTTGAAAATCGGACATGTTTTCAATGATTTAGGGAGCGTTAAGACGTACGTGTGAATCAAAGCGTCTCCTATTATTACTCGCATAATGAGATTTATAGCGCGGACATCGATCGTTCAGATCCGCAAAATCGAAATCAGCGCCAATAATAAATTCAATAGTCAGATGCGTTAAAGTGTTCGTCGCGTGGAGCGCTCATTATTTGTGCGCAGCAGCAGTTATTAAATTACCGATATATTTTATGGTTAATAGAAACCGATTCCAATGTGAAGTAAATCATTGTTTCGATGCGTCCACTAATTCTCGCTCGATGGCTCCATATCTTCTACATAGTTTTATGAGAACAATTTTTTTCTGAAGGACAAACGATGTAAAGATTGATTAATCCGCGTCGTGTCTTCTAGTTTATTAATCAGGTTTCCGTAAGTAATCACACGAGAAAGTTTCTCAAGGCCCATCAAAATTTAGATCATAGAACAGTTTTTGTCTCGATAAACAGTTTCGCAGCTTTTCGAGACGACACAAGTGAAAAGAGAATCGAGAGAGGATGAGTCTGAAATCTGTCATTGTAAATTACACTCCTTAAACATAAGAAAATACATCTAAACATTTAGAGCTAATGATGCTATAAATAGCCATAATCACATGACGGTTTTCGACCTGTGCGGGATTAGGCCCGGGCAAACGGTTGCTCATTTGACACGGGGCAAACATCGGACCAGGCCCGTACCAGTTCGGGAAGTGACTCACCTCACTTGCCACAGCATTGTATTGATACCATTTTATAATAAACATTTTGGTAATGAATGAGTGATGTTCCATAACCTGTAAGTCTTCAAGAATTAACATACTAAAGTTGCTCAAAGGTTGGGTTAGCTAATGAAGCTATGAATTTGTGATAACTTCGCTGTAATAATTCATCACCACACATTCCATCATTCAATAATCGATGTAATTCTGAATAACAGCAGCGATAGTGAATGAATATCAACTCGACAATCAGAGAGCTTTACTTCCGCAGGTAACCGATGATTTCATTTCAATTATATACCGGTAACAGTAATAACACGCTCACTAATATCGGCTAAAATTTTAGTCTTTATGATTTTCTGGTATTAGCTATAGTGATTATTCAGTATGAATAACTATAATCAAATAAACAGTGACATATTGGTTTAATATCTTATAGCTATAGTCGCTCGCTCGAGTAGTTGAGTATAAACGCTCAGTACCAGCTGCTATAACTATTAATCGTTTGCTCGTGCTATTGTCATTTCTTTCGAAGAATTCACCGGCAAAAAGAAACAATAGCAGTTCATACTTTCCTAGAACTAAACCGATGATTTATGCAATAAATTTACGACAAATCCATTAATCATTATTTCCTACATCCTATTGACAATCGATCAGTTACAGTTGTTTCACAATTCTATGTTACGTCTTACAGCTTTTACATTTCTACTCGCTATATATACATATATATATATATAGACCCCAATCAATGATATCTACGTGAAGACTTTATTACAGATTTTCTGTTCGAGGTCTTGTATTCTCTTTGTACAGGTAATTGATTTCCGATTGTTAACCGATGGACGAGCAACTCAAATATTATAGTGAAACTAACTCCTCAGCATAGTTTTGTGGAAAATATTTTTTACAAAAACCATGAATAAGTTATGAATTAATCAGTTGCTATAAAAGGCAAGTTCAATGACGGGTAGTTCACAACACATTGAAACTGATTCAAAAAGCTGGTACCAGATTCGTAGAGGATGATAATATCTGTTTGTTTCAGCAGTTATCTATATCTAAGTAGCGTTAAAAACGTGAAATACCTGAATATGAAAACCTGCGCTGCTTATTCATTCAGTTGATATTGATTTGTAAAATACAAATTCATATATAAAGGGAACGTCAGGGGTTAGTATCGAGAAAGCTGTCACCAAATGTAAGTATCAAACTTGGCTCGATTGTATAGCATTAGCAAACCTAATATTGTCATCTACATCTGTACGTTAATGTAAAAAAACGCTACGCGATATATTTTCAAAGGCAAGCTGTCTGATACTGGGGTATTATTCATAACTATAATACAAGTCACAGAAATCCATAATTATGTCTCGACATTCAGGCATCTTTAGTAACAAAGCAAATTTGAAAGGCTTCAAGACTGCAGCCATTTAAGAGTTCTTTATATGAACAGTTCACAAGTGAAGACAACAGTTGCTAATAAAAAGAAAGGTAAAAACATGATTTATAGGAATCATACCGCAAGAACCAGCAATTCTTTTTATTCAAATCAGATAATTGAAATACCTGAGAGTAAAATCAGGGTCGTAATCGCTCAGAAGTTAAGGGACCTTTATGGTGGGATGAATATGGATTATATTTACAATAAATGCATATGTAAGGTAGTTGATAGTTTCTATTGTAAGTTTAAAACAGCGTTGAGAAAGTGATGTTGCCTCGGATGGACGAGATCTGTATAAGATCAATGGCTAAGTAGATTTTTGTGCACTCGATTGCAACATTATTTGATTTGACATAATGCATTGCGTTACACTTGTCCCGTTATAGACTATTAGTTATCTATTGATCAATTGTAACAGATAGGAGAGTGAGAATAGAGAGAGGGAGAGGGAGAGAGGGAGAGGGAGAGAGAGAGAGGGAGAGAGGGAGAGAGGGAGAGAGGGAGAGGGAGAGAGGGAGAGAGGGAGAGAGAGAGGGAGGTGGAGGGGGAGGGAAAGGGAGAGGGAGAGAGGGAGAGGTGGAGGGGGAAGGAGAGAGGAGAGTGAGGGAGAGTGAGAGTAGAAAGAGGGGAAGAGAGAGAGGAGAGGGAGGGAGAGTGAGGGAGAGGGAGTTTGAGAGTAGAGAGAGAGAGTGAGAGTACAGAGAGGGGAAGAGAGGGGGAGAGAGGGGAGAGTGAGAGGGGAAGAGTGAGAGGGGAAGAGAGAGAGGGGAGAGAGGGGAGAGTGAGAGGGGAAGAGAGAGGGAGAGGGGGAGAGAGGAAAGTGAGAGGGATTGGGAGAGGGATGGGGAGGGGGGAGAGGGAAAGATATCCAGATTAAAATATGTAACCCGACTTCATGTAGGGATTCAATGAACTAAAATCAATTTTAAGTCTGATATTCAATAAGTCGACAGGGTGTGTACACTGCACAATGTCAGTTGTTCCGTTAACTCAAAGGTGGCTTATTTTCATTTCAATTAATACAATACTTAATGCCTAGATTCGTCCATAAATTATCGTACCCCGGACAGTTCGATAATCACGCCATCTGTACGCGAATATGAATCAATAGCAAAATCATTTACATGTTTTTATTTAGTTCAGAGTTTAGAGAGAAACGCTACTCGACTATAGACAATGATGTTACGTTTGAAAATAAACACCTTAACACATCAAAGATTTTTTTTTCAAACATATCCCTTTATCAAATGAATATTCATGAACCGAGGGACCGACGACATTACGATAGATTACGGATAACGTATCATCCGTCATATCGGTCGCTAGTGTAAAACTTTCACAAATATTACGAGTTTTAATTCGCGGAATGCACATTTATTACGACTAGACGTTGATTAATCTTACAGAAAACCGGTGTGAGCTTCTCTCATTTATCAATACGCCAGTGTTAGTGTAGTAGTATCACAAGCCAATGATACAGTTCTCTGTAGCATGTTTGACAAAGTATTTAATTATTGACGACTCTAATGCAATCTGATACTCTATAATACACCCAGTTATAATCAGGATTCATATGAATATTACTATCTGACGTGAAGATACCGGGATTAAAACTGCGCATCTCAACAAATCCTACGATCAAGATTAAAAACAAATAAAGATTCTATTCATCAGGTGCCAATTCTATAGTTCTCGATGTACACTTAACTGTAGCAATAAAAGATTCCACTTATGGCAAGTGACGACCCACCCAGGTGTCGCTAGTGTGCAGTTAGACAAATTCTATGAACGAAGAATGAAAATAACGCTAAATTTGAATTGTAAATATCAATTTGAGTTTGTACCGAAACTTAGGTCATCTAGCGGCATATCTGGTGCAGCACGCCATCTAGTGGCATATCTGGTGTAGCACGCCATCTAGCGGCATATCTGGTGTAGCACGCCATCTAGCGGCATATCTGGTGTAGCACGCCATCTAGTGGCATATCTGGTGTAGTACGCCATCTAGCGGCATATCTGGTGCAGCACGCCATCTAGCGGCATATCTGGTGTAGCACGCTATCTAGCGGCATATCTGGTGTAGCACGCCATCTAGCGGCATATCTGGTGCAGCACGCCATCTAGTGGGATATCTAATTTAACTGTGAATTGTAGAACTGGATCTTGAGGTTTTAAATTCTGTTCAATTGATATCAATATAGAGATGTTCAGTTGTTTCAATGTTTGTTCATTAATGAAACCTGTTTATATAAGAGAGTGAGAGACTATGACGCTGATAATATGTTTGATGTCCTCGAGCTAGCTCAGGCATGCCTCATATTTGGAAAAGTCGACGATAAGTAGCACACAGTGACCCTAAGCTACAATAACATCGTAATCCGACAACTATAAACTTTGCCACCGTATTACGAGTGTTTTACAGCAATTCGCGTATTTCCCCTGTCAACCATTAGCGGCGGTTATTACGTAGACAGCACTGAGGGGAAAGGAGTGCTGACATAAAAAGCCACTCAGCCACCGATTGAGACCGCGGTAATCGGAATCAACATATTTCAGCCCGATTACCATCTTGATTCCAGAGAATACATAATCTAGCCCTAATACATCCTCATCAATATTTCTTTAATTCTTGAGATTAGGTCTCAAATTGAAAGCGCTTTATCGTAAAATATCATCTAATAATTATTTTTTTTCATTTTTCATCCGAGTGGATTAGAATAGATCAGATAATTAGAGTTGATACAAAGTGATCTGTGGTCATTACATAGACACGTGCTAAGCTGCTGGAACTCATGATCATGGTAGCTGCTGGAACTCATGATCATGGTAGCTGCTGGAACTCATGATCATGGTAGCTGCTGGAACTCATGATCATGGTAGCTGCTGGAACTCATGATCATGGTAGCTGCTGGAACTCATGATCATGGTAGCTGATTGAACTCATGATCATGGTAGCTGATTGAACTCATGATCATGGTAGCTGATTGAACTCATGATCATGGTAGCTGATTGAACTCATGATCATGGTAGCTGATTGAACTCATGATCATGGTAGCTGATTGAACTCATGATCATGGTAGCTGATTGAACTCATGATCATGGTAGCTGCTGGAACTCATGATCATGGTAGCTGCTGGAACTCATGATCATGGTAGCTGCTGGAACTCATAATGATGGTAACTGATTGAACTCATGGTGATAGTAGCTGCTGGATATTCATGGTTGCGGTAGCTGCTGCTGCTGCTGCTGCTGCTGCTGCTGAGACAGCGATGCCAGCAATATCATAATCATGTTTCATCAACTCTATCACCTCCAACGATTCATCACCGGCGTAATCAATAATCTTTGCCAACAATCAGCTAATCCCGTCGTCGTCGACGACGCCGCGCTCGCTCGCTCGTTCGTTCCACCGGGATTCAAACTTTCATTTCTACACCATCTTCACCAGCGATATTCGCTCCATCAATCATCATAGAGAGAGTGAGACCCTGGGAGTGAACGGCCGCCGCCTCGCGACTCCTCTACCTCAATCCTCATCGACTAAGTACCGCATCAGAAAAACAGGAAGTGGAAATGATCATTGCTAAGTCACCAAACGATATGTCACACGAGTTTCCGCGGATTCAATTCGGCTTTTTTTCGAAGGTGCGATCAATTATACTGACACACGAAAACAAATCATTGAATCAACGATCGATTATAAAACATAGATTGAATGAATGAATAAATGAATGAAATATACTTATATCTAAATAATTGAATATTCTTAACTTGAAACTTATTGATAAATAGCAAAGAAAGAAGAGTGGTAGCTGAAAAGTGCACCAACACTGGGTTCTGGGTTCACTTTCAAAATAGAATTAAAACATTTGGTTTAGTTGTTTTTGGTTTCTTCGCGTCCTAAATAAGGCCAACAATTCAAACTGAAACGTTTATAAGCTTAATTCTCTTTGGCTAAATTAACCCGATATCTTCATGCTTTGAAGTATATCTGCTGCCGTGTGGCGCATCCCTTATTCCTGATCAAAATTGTATTATTACTTATATTGTACATATGTAACAATTACATAAAACAAATCTATTTTACAGTAAATTTGAAAATCTGTTTGTACTTGAACAAGTTTATATAGACACAAATTAAAGCATAAATTACTGAATAACAGATGGAGAAATTTTGAGAATATTGACAATAATGGTGTAAACAACGATGACATTAGATTAAAGCATTCCCGGTGTGTTTAGACTGCCACGCACCCTGGTGATTAGATATCAAACAAGATCTATCCATTTGCGGTTACAAATTTCCGCGCGAATTAACGACGCAAAATTGTATCGACGAATTCAACGATAAACTGACCAGGAATATCGGCGACAATACTGACCGTTGATATTTGAAAATATTGCGACGATCTCAGTCTCCGATCGATCCGTCGGAATAAGTCGTAACCGATAACGACCACGCGAAATTATCCGACCGCGGAAATAACCGGTTGAAGAAGATGATGTGCGCTGGAAGCTAAGCGAGCAGAGCTGCTACTCAAACCAGAGCATTTAATATTGATCCCGAGACACAGCGCAATCGTAACATAATTAGTTTTGCCGGAGAAAGTTCCTACACCGAGATTTTCATAATATATTTAGAGCCCCATAACCGGCGGCATATTGCTGTATAAGACCGAGGACGATGACACAAGGAGGTAATAAGTCATGAAGGCGAGATATACATATACACAGTAGTGTTAACCATTTATCACATATCAACTACAAACTATCAGCCTTCGTATCAACTTTATATTTATTCATCAATGATAAAAAAGTTACTTAGTAACGAATTAATTAACAAATCAATTAGCGCCTATATTGACTCTAAATTAGCCGTCAAGAAGAAAATCATTCAGTTACTGGTCCCAGTTTCAACGAAAAATAATTAAGCTGGAAACAGTTTAAGTTAGAATTGTTGACCTCATTGAAGAAACAGATAATCTAATCGAAATCAGACCCAGGCGAAGTCACTAAAGAATATTTCTCCCGTTTCAAATCAATTACAAGAAAATCGACAAAAATTCCAAATATAAAATACTGGGTGCAGTTGCTCGAAAGTTGGTTAGAATATTAACTGGTAGATGAACAATGCGATGGTCACAATGCTGATTGCTGATTAAGCGATGGTCGAGTCCGATTTAGTTTATCAGTTTAACTTTAAGGAGTCTTCATTTTGCAACAGATCATGAACAAAAAGAGGAAGGTTAATGAATAAAATTGTATCGTCTCATTTCATTAATCAGTGCACGACTTCTTTTTTGAAATGTGGTAATAAATGATTCTAACGCAGTACAGAAGAATGGTGATATTGATGACACTGTGATGGTGGTCGGTGTAGCGAGAGGCACTACCGATGGCGCCATGCTGACGATGAATTAATATCCGGTTGAAATTGCTCGAAGAACAAAACAAACTGTAAGTCACTGACTGAGAGTGAAATTTAAATAGGTTCATTTATTGACAGCGGAAAAAGGTGTCAAACATTGAAATGTACTGCAGTTATCTCTACTACTATCCTCACTAACTGTACATGAATATCAGTTTCTATGTTTTATTTATATATAATCACTGTGGAAACATTATAACCTAAAAGATGCCTTTATTTTCCTTTGTTTTACTAAGAATGCCCTTAAAATACTTAGCAATGGGCTTGTTAGGTATTGTAATTGAGAGAATGATAGCTGGTATTGTTAATGAATAGAGCCACCAAGTTTGACTGTACACCCCAGCCAAATGGCCAGACTGACCAGATTAACTTCAAACCTCACGCTGTCACCAACAGTTTGGTGGCCTAGTGGGTAGAGTGTAGGGCTGGCAGGCAAGAGGTTCCTAGTTCAAATCCTGGAATTGCTAGGGTTAGGGTTATCGACCAGCTAGGGTTAGGGTCAGGGTTAGAGCAGTGGTCAGGTAGATTTTGCGATTATGCTTTTTTTTTCTTTAAAAAAAAAAATTCTGCTGTAAACCGCTACAGTTGATGAGTCACTGTTGCCTGTGCTGAATCAGAAATAAGACAAGCAAATCTTGAAAGATAGAATCCATTGGGGGCAGAGTCCTCAACGCAGAATCAATCAATATAGGTGCTGCGAACACAGTCACAAAACAATTAAGACAGGATTGTGATTTAACCCCAAACTGTAAAATGGCTCAACTGACGACCGACCGACCGACCGGAGTCAGTTCCACAATTAATTATCATTCATTTCATCCATCTAAGATACAGACTCAAAGAAAGAGAGATGAAAACTGTGTACGACATCAAAGCATTGAATATCATGAGTTTCTAAATGTTAAAGGTCATAGGATGAATTACTGAAGTGATGTTATACTATTTGATGTAATGAAACTAACGAAGTACACTGAAATAATGATCCTTAAAAACGAGTGACACTCTGTATACATTCTGCACCGATCGGGTGAAGTATAAAGACAATTGAAAACTTGTAGAATTGATTGTCTAGCGCGGAGTATCCAGTATGCTGACCTGGAGTATCCAGTATGCTGACCTGGAGTATCCAGTATGCTGACCTGGAGTATCCAGTATGCTGACCGGTGATCTATCTGACAACCATTAACTTCATAGACTATGTAAGTATGATCATAAATATCAACAGGCTGCTTACTGCTACACCAGTAAATCAGACAGGGATACATTAACTCTCTCTATCATTTATCTACGAGACCGTGAACAAATATTTGCGCTCGGTCCCGGGCTGCACTTTCACTTCTCAAAATGTGAATATAGGCTTTTGGTCAATCGTTCTTAACCCAAGCCAAATTAGGCCCGACCAAAAACGTAGGACCAGCCCCCAGCCAAATTTTACCACAGATCAAATTATTTCACTTCGTTTTAATCATTGTTTAGTAATGAGTGAGTGGTTTACGTGTGAATACGCTCGCTAATTAGGTACGGGCCAAATTTGACTCAGGCCTGATCCGGGCCTATTCGTGTGGTCGCGGCTTATAATACATGAATTATAGCTCTTAACAGATCACGACTGTCCAATGTGGTACAGTATCTATCTATGGTAAAATGAACTACTGTCCATTGATTGAATAAACATTAACGCTATTAAATTATTTATCATGAAAGCTATTACTGGAATAATAACTAAGAATCAAGTCAGCAACAATAAGCACCGCAAACTGTTGATGGACGCGATGAGGAAAATCTTGCCATTTCGCTGTTTTTTCTCTACTCCTCGAAGCATTGTTGTTGTCATGTGGCAATCTGAACACGAGACAGGAATACTAATTCAATCTTCATCCAGTGTTGTACAGTCCAATATCTGGATTATACCACCACCAGCCGACTGACCGGACCGGACCGACCGGCCGACCAATCATCACTGCAGTCAACATACTGATTATACGACCTTCACATGATAAATCGATGACCTTCTACGACTCTCGCGGACGATACATTTTTCACCGAACGCTCGGCGTCCGATCATGAAAATTAGCCTTCGACCGACGTGGTTTCCAGACGGACGTACAAATAATTCGGATATCGATATCTCGACGAAAATCGATAAAACATCGCGACTATTTTATACGTATCGTTTACCGGTGAATAGAAGTTCGTCACCGATGAACTTTTTCAATCGACAGATTTTAGTCGTAAGCAAAAGAAAAAACATAGCAAAACTTTCTATCAATTAATCAATGAAATAATTCTTACAGTTCTTTAAGATATTTATGATTATTGACGATATAAGAGCTGGAATTTATACATGACAATAAAATTGGTATATAGTGAGTTTTAATCTTATTATCTATTCTGAGTGTAGGGGGGCGGGGGGTCTATTCTACCAGTGTATTTCTAGTATCATTATTCATGTTTATTGAAATATGTTATGAAAATGTCGCGAAACTTTCATTAAAACTTCTGAATGTCGAAACATGCGTAACTTTTTTCTTCCTCGCGAACAGCCCGAGTTTTTTATAATCTTCCGCATCGAATAAAAATTAACTTTCACAAACGACAGAATGGCGAACGGCGTCAGGCATGTTGAATGGCTTTCTTCTTATCCTTGTTAACCACTGACGTCTTACGTATACGACTCGAGTCGGCGTCAGAATTTGATTAAATCGACTGCCATGACAAGATACGGGTTGTCATTATCCACGAGAAGCTTCTCTCGTCTCCGTGTACTGCCACCACCATCATCATCATCCGCTTGCGCTAACCAAATTGACGTCGCGCGAAAAATTGAACGACATTTATGCAAAAATAACACATACACACACACACGCACACGCACATGAAGAAGGACCCTGACAATTTACGGATAAGGAATAAAAAGGCCTATTTCATTGTCAAAACGATATTCGTACGTCAAAGTATAAACACGTCTTCGAGGTCAAAGCGGAGTCATTATCGGTAAATTCTGCGAATCTAACGACGGGAAATTTTTGGCAAATAAACGACAAATCGAGAATGATGAATTTATCGCTCAAGGTCAAAACGGCAGCCTGTCGTCGTCTGCGGGCAATCATCATCGGCAAGATCGCAATCAGTCGATTTCATTCGCAATTTCTATGACGAATTATGTGTCATAAAACGTGACAAAACACATACTAGAAACGAATTCATTGAAAAACAGAATCACTCAATAATCATTTAAAGACGTCAGTTCATGACTGACAACAAAACTCTACAGTGTCTTATGATACAGGACAAAGTGCCACAGATTTTGGTTGGAATTGAAAACATTCGAAATGAACTATTCTTGATTTAAGTCAAACTTAATAAATGTACAACTGTATAATTGGATCCAGAACTGTGGAACTGGATCCTATTCAACAGTTGACTCTATCTAAAATTACAATTCATTTCCAATGAATTTTCAAATTCAAAACCGTGGAACTGAGACCTTGTTATATCCATAACTCAAGGGTTAACAATTTTGACTTTAGTCAATCCACGGGTTAAAACTGATCCATAAAACTGATACTTGAAATTCATGTGAAGTCACAGCGCACGCTGCTGTATGATATCCCTATCGATGAATGAACTTCAACATTTAAACGGTTTTCAAGGCGAAATCAAAATCAATTTATCGCGCATGTCCAACGGCAATGATCTTTCAAATGTTTCAATTAACAATGAAAAGATGGAGGTTGTTACGTAATTCAGTTGTAACGTACAACACGTATAAAACTAAAATCTAGTTGTTTTTTGATTGGATTAAATTTGGAAGTTATAGTAATTTCATTGCGTGATGATGTAATTACAAATGACTTACGGTGGTAGATTCAGAGAATCATTCCTCCTGGCAGACGTCAGTACCAGCAGCAGCAGCACCAGCACCAGCAGCAGCAGTACCAGCACCAGCACCAGCAGCAGCTACCAGTTCTTCTTTTACCTTTCTGAAATCGTATTGAAAAATGTCTTAATACTTTTCAGTTGTAGAATTGAATGGACTGCAGACTATCTGATATCTGTATTTATAGCAATTTTCATAACAAACAAGTCATTTGACGTCAAAAGTAGTAGTTTAATTGAAAATGAACTATGAAGTGTAGTTTAATTGAAAATGAACTGGAAATTATTCTAATTTCGAGAGCATTTTTGATATTTTAGTTGAGTAGTTGAGCTCTTTAGAGTAAGAAACTACTCTCAAATAGTCAAGTGTAGTCATAAATATTTCCACCCATCTTCATAGTTTATAATAAACTCTAATTATTCCACCCGAAACGTTAGGAAAGAAACAATAGCATTTGTTTAGATTTATAAATAGTCAAATCTGTTTATGATGTCCTAATATGCGTAGTACTAGCCAGCATGGATGGCTGGTTCCCGTGACCATCAGAAAAACTTAGATGATCAATTTGTCGAAGATCTAACCACTAGAATACTAATAGATCAAAAGTGAATGTCAATTGAGTTAGTTGCCAATTGGTAAAGTAGAGAGTAGGGTAGACGATCCGGCTTGGTGAATCCAGAGACAGATCATTCACTTAGCCTTGTTTCTGAAAATGACCACAACATGTTTCAGCATCATAACCTAAGAAAATACCAGCGATTTTTTTACTTAGAAGATGATCAGACCTTTTCATTCTACGGACCTGTTGTTTGGAAGTAGGAAAGAAATACTAGTGAGTGAAATATAGTAAGCGCAGTTCCACGTAGATTCAGTTTCATCATCAGTAAAAATATGTCACATTAACAGCAGAACGTTCGCAGTGTGACGTTCATTTCGAACTCGCCGATAATCTGTCAGTGCCAAATAGCACTTAGTTATGGGACTGATTTTAATGGCTAGTTTCAACAGTAAATGGTTCTCCTATAATTAACGTGTACACAACGTCTCAAGCACAAATTCACCGAGGAACTCGCTGTCAAAATACTGAATGTTTCCGTTTTTTGACTAATGATTAATGAGGAGAATGAATGAACAGTGGAATCAAACATTATTGAAATAATGGATTACTAACCGAGACCTCGAGGACATCGGTGCAACGACCACACTTCATCGCACGCATTCAAACAGTTCTTCTTATCCGTTACCTGCTCATGGACACTGAGGGTATTCATTATAGTCTGAAGGTTTCTTTTTTCCGATAAGGTGAGAAAAACCAGAGAAGATTTGACCGAGAAACTGAACTCAAGCTGTAGATGAAGGATGGAACTCAAGCTGTAGATGAAGGACGGAACTCAAGCTGTAGATGAAGGACGGAACTCAAGCTGTAGATGAAGGATGGAACTCAAGCTGTAGATGAAGGACGGAACTCAAGCTGTAGATGAAGGATGGAATTCAAGCTGTAGATGAAGGATGGAACTCAAGCTGTAGATGAAGGATGGGACTCAAGCTGTAGATGAAGGATGGGACTCAAGCTGTAGATGAAGGACGGAACTCAAGCTGTAGATGAAGGATGGAACTCAAGCTGTAGATGAAGGATGGAACTCAAGTTGTAGATGAAGGACGGAACTCAAGCTGTAGATGAAGGATGGAACTCAAGCTGTAGATGAAGGACGGAACTCAAGCTGTAGATGAAGGATGGAACTCAAGCTGTAGATGAAGGATGGAACTCAAGCTGTAGATGAAGGATGGAACTCAAGTTGTAGATGAAGGATGGAACTCAAGCTGTAGATGAAGGACGGAACTCAAGCTGTAGATGAAGGATGGAATTCAAGCTGTAGATGAAGGATGGAACTCAAGCTGTAGATGAAGGATGGGACTCAAGCTGTAGATGAAGGATGGGACTCAAGCTGTAGATGAAGGACGGAACTCAAGCTGTAGATGAAGGATGGAACTCAAGCTGTAGATGAAGGATGGAACTCAAGTTGTAGATGAAGGACGGAACTCAAGCTGTAGATGAAGGATGGAACTCAAGCTGTAGATGAAGGACGGAACTCAAGCTGTAGATGAAGGATGGAACTCAAGCTGTAGATGAAGGATGGAACTCAAGCTGTAGATGAAGGATGGAACTCAAGTTGTAGATGAAGGACGGAACTCAAGCTGTAGATGAAGGATGGAACTCAAGCTGTAGATGAAGGATGGAACTCAAGCTGTAGATGAAGGATGGAATTCAAGCTGTAGATGAAGGATGGAACTCAAGCTGTAGATGAAGGATGGAACTCAAGCTGTAGATGAAGGATGGAACTCAAGCTGTAGATGAAGGATGGAACTCAAGCTGTAGATGAAGGATGGAACTCAAGCTGTAGATGAAGGTGCCACTGATGAATCAGAAATGAAATTCATCATAAATCTGTAAAATCATCACAAACTGAATTCAATGCGACACTTAAGATTACTTTTACTTTGAAATGAAGATACTTTGACTCTTAAGTCGGTAAAACACGTCATTTAGAATATCATATTTCAAAAATATTAAGCTCAATGGAATTTGTGCAATATCTTGAGACTAATGTAATAAATAACATAACGCAGTAATATTTATGTAATTTCACTGTTCTCAGCACTGCCGGTGATTCCGAGCCACAGGGGTGTAATCAATATTAACATCGGTGATAAAAATCAGTTCGAAATGCTTCAACTTGTTTTCGTTTTTAGCCACGCCGCGCGTATGAGAAACAAAGAGTCGAGATATCGATTGTTAATTCAATTGAAATATCGTTTAATTTCATCAGACGTTAGACGTTAGAACTGGTTCGTCGTGTGACATCGTCGTCGTCGTCAAAATTGAAACTATATATTTTTAATACCTGAAGCGAATAGTTTTCTAACATACATATGAACATAATACCAGATATATAGGTATATATATATATATATATATATATATATATATCGCTTTACATTTTGTGCCAGCGTTATTTTTTGCCCCGAAGGTTGAACGTTTCAGAAGCTTTATTTCGACATGATTTCATCACTGTAAATTATGTCAATCAGCGCAATTAAAAGCGTTCTATATACGCCGGGCGAAGAGGTAGGTCATAGTCTTTATTATAATTTACCTACATCATTTTTGTACGTTTTTTATCCCCTTAAAATTATCATCATAACTATAGAAACCTGGTGAATACCGGGAAATGTATGTAACTGATCTACTACTTTTTTATTAAAATATTCTATGAAATGAAATTTTCCGACTACATTCAATACGAGCTACACAGTCGCATGTATCGCATTGAAATAAAAATACTATCATAGCTTATTCCTCAGAAGTTAAGAATCTTTACCGAGAATCGACGTCATAACTTCTGAGGAAGACGAGTCTATTACTGGACCAGATCTACTAAACTTCAGCCAGTCATTATTTTCTCATTACCCGCCGGTAAATGGTAGATATTTTTTATACTTTCCCGACGGGATCGCTTGAAAATCACCGGGTCTCGCGGCGTTGAAACCACGGCGACTCGTCGTCGTCGTCGTTTTGCCCCAACGCGCTCCACGCTCAGACGTGATCAACACTGTTTTCATGGCTGCTCGATTTCGCCAGAAAAGTAATAAATCTAGCGGACGAAATCAATAAACCGGCGTTAATAATTCACCTCAATGCCGGCAATACTGCAGCAGTATGATCTAGTAACATCACCAGATATATTATGTAGAGTGGTCTTGGCAACTAATTTTGTTAAAGCGCTCAATCATGTCACACGGAAAGAGCTCTGACAATCGCCGGTACCGATCTTTACATACAGCGCAATGGCTACACCGACCGATCGCGCTTTGCTATGAATAATTATTTAAAAACGAACGATACAATTTTTCTCCTCCAGTAGTCGTCAAGTTGATCTCTCATGAGAGTTATCTTCATCGCTCGTCGCTACCTTGAAACCAACGACGACAAATGAAATATCAAAATGCAAATGATGATTGTTGAATATATCTCTTTGTACATCGGATAAATCAGTAAATTATTGATCAGAAAACGAGTATAATGAGAATTTCAATTTCCAGGTCGAAATCAACAATTCATCTCTGAAAACGATGTATTTCATTTTCCCAGTCGTACATAGAAAATCTTCATATCATTTTCCTGTTCACTCAACGTTATAAAACTATTTCAACGAAAAAAGAGGATGTATTTCTGATTTTATCTCCCGATTGACGATGACAATATACATGTACTTCTGAATATACAAATACCCTACACAATAACGATGAAAAATTGAGTGAGACATGTTTTCCTGGAGCTAGTACGTATTTCAACGTTTCAAAAAGTCATCTTCAGGAATGCTTATGAGTTACAACAAAATAATGAGATATCTATATAATCCAGAACAAAGATATATATCTCATTATTTTGTTGTATGTTTAGTATTCCTGAACGTGACCAATAAGGATATAGTAGAAATGTCAAGAAATTATCAACTCAAGGAAACATTTCAGACTCTTTTCCTTGTGGGATTTTGATATTACTGTTAAAAAGAAGACAGAATTTCATCAAAGGTTTTACTAAATATGTACAAAAACATACTTTCAAACTTTCTTTTATTGTAAGCAGAATTTGGAAATCTGAATTCCATTTCCTATTTGAATGCTACTGGTGAAAAGTTAATATTTGAAAGTGTTTCCGAGCTGGAAAGACTCGATTCACGATGACTGAATAAAGAGCTGAATTTAACTTTTTATTCGCCATTCACGCCTTAATCAAGTGAGATATGAAACTCAAATTGCAGCTAGTGTAAATTTCTGAAATATCGTTTCACAAAGCGATACAATAAAAGCGTCATTTATCGGTACTTTATGATAACAATAAAGCCAACAAAAGAGCGTCGTAATAGAAGTCTTATTATATCTGTATACAGTGCTGCCATCTGCATTTAAAACTACGAACCGATGAACAGGCATAATCATATGGGAGTTGAATTTCAACTCTCTCTCTCTCTACTGATAAATAATCACTGGTATCTATCATTATGTCTCAATGAATAACAATCATTCATTTCCATGCACGATACGACTATAAAATCACTGGGAAAATATATCATGATCCAACAGATTGAAAATCTATTTGCACAGACAACGATATTAATAGCAATAGTGGGTTTTTTTATGATCGATGTTTCCTCGCTTCAAATATGATATAATCATTGAAATCAATTACCTAAGAAATTGATGTAAATCTATGCAAATTTGTTAATAAACAAACACCTTCCAACCATTTGAACATCCGTGCTAACCACGGTATTTCTAAGATTGACTGGGCTCATCCTTTCTCTTATCCTGCCATTGTTCCATCATTAGCAATTTTACCATGGATTCTTAAACGATAACTTTTAACTTATTTTTTGCAAGTTCTTCAATTCATTTGTACTTAAATCATCATCATAGATTAACTATTTACATAAGTAGACACAACTTACACTTCCGTCACACTAGAGTGCTGTATACATAGTTCAAATATAAATCCATCCTTAAACGTAGGAATTTTTCTTAAAACTGATTATTACATAAAACTATTTTTCTTACATGGGTGGTCTTTTCTCAACCATCAGATTTTCAAGCAAAGATCCACAAAAACTGCTGAGCGTTTGCGTAAACAGTGTTTCAGCGATGACGTTAGTTAGGCGCGCACACGTGTCTGAACGCTAGATTATTACAATCGATTTTTTATCATTTATTATGAAATAAAGCGATCGGTTTATTCAACATTTCAAAATATCCATCAATGAGGTTAGGTCACTCAAAGTCATCTACCTAATACCCTGGATCCAGTTTCACTAGTTCATGTATAACAATTTACTCGAAGCTCTGGATCTTGATCCAGGTATATATCACAACCTCCGACATTGTATCTGCAACCAGTGCAAAGTTTGAAAACATTTCTTAATCAAAATCAAATTCTGTAATCTGCAAACCTACATAACAGGGACGGGCCCAATTCTATTTATTGGACTACGATTCAGAGACATATAATAAATATGTTAAAACATTCCAACGTACTTTATACCTATCCACTAGTGGTGGAATAACCTATACCTATCCGCTAGTGGTGGAATAACCTATAGAACTATGCAGATTATGTCTATAATGATTACACATAATGTGCAGGTGAAAATATCATCGTAGATAGCTAGCTGCTGACAGGTGATCCGCTGAAAAACCTACTCGCTGCACTATAGAGTATGTGCTGATACTATAGTTTACACCTCCTGTGGTCTTGTCAGTACAGCAATATAGATGATGGTAGCGGTAAATTCTCATCTGTCAGACGTAAGAAGTTTTTAGAGACATCGACAATAAAACAAGCTGATTACTAATTAGTTAAAACACTTACAAAGAGCAGTCAGTTCATATCAGGGTCAAACATTAGGCTGCGCGAGTCAGACGTAGATTTTGATATACAGGCCGTTAGTAAAGAGCAGGGGTGGGCCTCCTAGGGGCGTCTTACAACTTACAACTGATACAACACCTTCAAATACAAACTTATATCAATAGTAGAAAAACATATCATCTTGTAACAACTGTTTTTGATCATTATTCAAACTATTATCAAATTATGGATATTTTGGCCATAGTTCAATATCTGTTTCAACTCTGACATTTTCTCCAGTCTAAAAAAGACCGACGACCACGTCACATGATTAAAGGCTGAACAGACTTTTATATATTCAGAAGAAACAACAGCAAGTTATATACATCTAAACATGCTTCACATTTCTAGCGAACAGAAGAAAAGAGAATTTCATCGAAATGGAGAAAAAATGTTCTACTTCGCCGCTATTAAGTATTCGTATCAGAAAACTGAAACTGATTCTGTCTGGAAACTCGTTTCAGTTTCCAAGGTTAGCAACACTATTTCTTTTTTGTTCGCTCAAAAAAAAAAAAACGATATCAACTGAAACGCCATCTATAAAAGTTTTTATCCTACTAATTCGTTACATAATCTGCTGACGACGACGAACAGACGTTTTGCTACCGACAAAAACTCGGAGAAAGTTTATATAATCGTAATTTCAACGCATGAAAAAAGTGTCTTATGCAATTATCAAACCTGTCATATGCGTATTACCGCGTTTTGTAGTCACAACACAAAGAATGAACCAATTTTCATATATAAATAGGTTATTCGGTTATACATTCTGAAATAATCACAAAAATCAACTTGGTTTCAATGGTGAACGACATACGTATGATATTTAACAAACTTGTTTTCATGTTTTCTAATAGGAAATACAAAGTCGTACCTAATGTGTACACTATACTCAATCAATCAGCAACTACCAACGTTTATATTAAACACCGACAAAAAACGAAGAATACTTTTTAAAATTTTCCAATCATCGCAGTAATTGGTATTTCATCTCGTAAAAATCTCGGAACAATTGGAGGAGAAATCTGATTAGAATCAATCAGTCGACCAATCAACGTTAATCCTTCAACGATCCTTTCTTATTACCTGAATTACGCAACTAGGGACGAAAAATAGCAAGATTTGTCGTAACGTGAATAAAAGTTCGATGAACTTTGCTTATCGTGACAAGAAAATTTGTATACAGTATACCAGAGGCCATTTAACGTACGGGGAAAACTGATGGAATATATCACTATGAAAATTAGAAATTACGAATCAATTTTTGAATGATTTGGACCTGGTTTCGACCCGAAAACCAGACGTGGACAACTTAAAAGGACACAATTACCGGACAAATATTTCTATTCTCGACAAAAGATTCAAAAAAATGTGTATGATACTAAATTTCCATGAACCAGACCCATTAATGTACAGACTGATCGAACGTCAAAATAAATCGATTTCAAACTGACGTGAACAAATGTGAAGAACAACTTGACCGAACCTGACAGCTTTATCATATAAAAAAACAACACGATTGCTGGACGAGCGAACAAGCGTTTAGGAGCTACATCAATGATTAGTATATATCAGATGTATTTGTTCTAACTTTTTATCAAACCCGATTCATAGCCCAATGTTTTGCCTATTGTCGAGTGTTATTCGATATCTCAATGATCTACAGATATCTCAATGATTTACACAGGTGAACAAGAAATAACATTAATCGATCAACTCTTATACTAAATATTCACTTTTATTTCAAAC
Organism: Tubulanus polymorphus; assembly: GCF_964204645.1. Lineage (NCBI taxonomy): Eukaryota > Metazoa > Nemertea > Palaeonemertea > Tubulaniformes > Tubulanidae > Tubulanus > Tubulanus polymorphus. The sequence continues at coordinate 1,229,348 of NC_134028.1, forward strand.
CCCGGAGGAGCGAGTATCTTATAACTATTCACTATATTCCTCGTATTTCTCATTCAACGTACGCGATTTTACAACAAAATCCTAATATAATATGAAGAATAAACTATTTGCCGTTTAGACTCAATTTAACCTTCAGTTTTGAAAACGGCCGACGTAGAATAGAATCCAAATGTCAAATACTCTCTTAGATTTATCTACATCATGTGGGTGTTTTATTCAATCATCCATATTAAATCTTCATCGGTAACATTAAGAAAAGCGAGATGAGAGTTGATACAAGTATAGAAAGAATCTAACCATCATTCATCAGGCTCTACTGAAAGGAGGACCTCGAGTATTCATCCTCAGGACACAATTTCAGTAACCTAATGAATTATCTGAACGACGTCATGAATAAAAATTTAAAACTCGTTTTTGTTCACTAATTCCAGTTAATTTAACTGCCAGCTCGGTTCCGTTAACCGATAACAGATGTAACGAACGAGATATAAAAATCACAACCTCTTTCTTCTTCCTTCTCTCTCTTTTTATTGAGTCATATCTCTGTTGCTCCGGGAGTCAGATGGAGTCGGTAAAGTCGTGCGGCCGATGAAAACGTGTGATTTATAAAGGTAATGTTTCCTCGGCCAGATGCTAAGTTTGCTACGGTTTACGTTTACCTATCGGTGTCAAAACAAAGTCACTTTAACTCATTTTCTACTCGAAATCATTGATGCGAAAATAAAATATATGATATCATTTCAGCAGCAGCAGCAGCAGCAGCAGCAGCAGCAGCAGCAGCAGCAGCTTAGAAAGAAACACTGCTTTCATGAGTTAAAATGATAAGTTAATTACAACAGGGAGTCACACCTTGTTACATCACAACTGTGTTTGCCTCAGGAGAGAAAAATTCAAATAATCTTCAAATGAATGTCAATGTCGCACATTTTTTTCTGTTTTTTTTTTGGTTTTACAACTGAATCTGAATAATACCCTAAAGCTACATGAACCAGTTGCATAGTTATGAGTTAGAATTGAACTGTAAAAACGACTGAATTCAAGCTATATTGAAATTTCAGCAAGAACCGTAGTTATTGGTTAAGATACGACAAGTTCATTTTCAATATTTTAATGTTTCAACCATCGAATCAGATTTTTACAGAATAATGAGAAACTAACTTGGTCATGGAGTTTTAAATAAGGAGTCTGAGCCTGATTTTGCAGTTAAATGGTTCAACTCAATTTTTGAAACTATATACCAGGACCAGTTTCGAGTAACAAATTGGCAATTCGAATGAAGTCCACCTCCCGATTGATAGAAATAATATCCAATCAAAAAACGTCTGCGAGTGTTGTGTATATTGAGGCAGGGTTGAATGAGTAAGTGAGTGGTGATAATGAAGATTCAATCATTGAAGGTGTGCGATTTCTTAGGCAAATATTTACATAACGTTAGTTGAGCTAAGAACGGTAACATGTACTGAACGGGTAAATCTTTGAACTAACTACGTCTGCCCCGCTGCACTGGTGTGATGATCAGATCTCTATAAATGCGGCATGTTTATTCCTATACGTACACAATACGTAATAGAGATTTTGCACCTCAGTTTCACGGAAATATTTCCGCAGCGAAATGCTTTAGATTCCTAGATCGACCACATAAATGTCGGAATGAAGGATCCAGTTTTACGCTGTTTATCCATACTCTCGATCCTTCAGAAACAACAACACCATCAGTAGGAAAATCAAATAGGACAGGCATGTGAACCCACAGGGTCTCGTGGCCAACTTGTGGGCCTTGTACAAGACCCTCAAATGCTGCCCTTTTCTAATGAGCTCTTAACTTTTTACCGCCTTTATATATGGAATCTTATAAATACATAATTGGTAGGATAAGTATGTGACATCTTATCTTATGACGATTTAACTGAGTTTGACAACGGTCGTTTAACATACGACCTATTCTTAATATCTATGAACGTAGTGAGCCTCGTTCAGTTCGTACCTGTACAATGGTATAAATATATCTGATGAATCAGCGCTAGTCGGATTCCTTCAGCATCGGTACAATCTGAAATTAGACATCAAAATACCAACATTAGTAAACAGTTGCACCGGTTAAAAGCTTTAATTCCGAACACTGTAAACACCTGAGAGTTTTAACCAACAGAACAGAACAGATAAAACACGGGATATCGATAAATTCACAGTTCAACATAACATCAACTCTTTATCATAAAAACAGTGCGTTATGTGGAGAAAATGGAAGAAAAATAGCAACAAATTGTTCAGAGTTAAATTACAGGATTAAGATTACATTAAAACACGAGAATTTGAAATATGAAAGATGAGGACGGTTTGTCAAAAAGATAAGTTTGGACCCATTGAACGGTACAAATCGAGCCTATGTTTAAGTGAAGTCACAAGTCAAGATGTGGATCCAAATTGTTCAAATACACCCTCGAATTCAATCCCTGCTCGATGTTTTGAAAATAAAATCACATATCGAGGTCCATTATCTAACGACCAAAACAGATCAAGACTGAACTCGACTGCATAAATATTATACGTATTATATTGGCTGCAGCTTTAGTGGTTGTAAATACAGCCGTAAGCCGAACACACAGCATCGGGAGATGATGGATTCAATATTGCGATTCAGCGATGAAGGACGCTCGGATTATCTGAGACTTCTCTTTCCGCGACGACGGTAAATTCCGACAGATTTCCATTGCCGGCAACAGATGCTACGTCCATGTTGGCTTACTGCGCATTCGCTGTCAATCAAAACGTATGAATAGACACCATAGAAATATTGTCAATCTTTGCCCACTTTAGAAACCCTTCTGATTTTCTTTTCATCTCGTAGTCGCCCCATACAGGACGCAACGTCAACATTCACCCCGGCTAGCCTAGTCGTTTAATTGAAATTTAAATATCCACCAGAATCGCTTCATTATGCCTCGCGTACAAACAGGAAATAGGAAGAAACCTTTGTGGGTCAGGTATAAGATTATATCGATGACAATGCACAACCGTCATGGCTTTCAATAAAACATCGAATCAATCCTTATATAGATAGACTACCTACTGGTTCGACAATTTGTCGCGTTACAACGCCGAGAAGTGCGATTGTGAATTTTGACATTTATCTCCCTTCAAGCAGCGGCCATTTTTAAACGCCGCAATTCAAGTAACTATAAATTATACCTATTGACGTATTGACTTTTCGTAACTTTCTCCCGCATCAAGAAAAATCCGTTATACATAAACAGGAAACATGTGAATTACGTATCTCAGATAGCTAGTTGTATAAGTAAAGATTGAATAGGTAGAATTGAGGAACTGAGTTACACACAGAACAGAAACTACGCGTCACAATTGATCGATAAATGATACTGTAAACTGATATTCTAATCGATAGGTTATAAAGGTGAAACTATCGTATCGTCTCATATTTCGAGATAATCGATCTTCCTATCATATCATCGAAATTTCAAATTACACAAAACTAATTTTTTTCATCACTATTGTGAAATTCATCAATATCGGTACCTGTTACTGTATGGTACCTGCGATTGTATCTCCCCTATGATTGTATCTCCTGGTACCTGTGACTGTATCTCCTGGTACCTGTGACTGTATCTCCTGGTACATGTGACAGTATCTCCCGGTACCTGTGACAGTATCTCCCGGTACCTGTGACAGTATCTCCCGGTACCTGTGACAGTATCTCCCGGTACCTGTGACAGTATCTCCCGGTACCTGTGACTATATCTCCCGGTACCTGTGACAGTATCTCCCGGTACCTGTAACAGTATCTCCCGGTACCTGTAACAGTATCTCCCGGTACCTGTAACAGTATCTCCCGGTACCTGTGACAGTATCTCCCGGTACCTGTGACAGTATCTCCCGGTACCTGTGACTATATCTCCCGGTACCTGTAACAGTATCTCCCGGTACCTGTGACAGTATCTCCTGGTACATGTGACAGTATCTCCCGGTACCTGTGACAGTATCTCCCGGTACCTGTGACTATATCTCCCGGTACCTGTAACAGTATCTCCCGGTACCTGTGACAGTATCTCCTGGTACCTGTAACAGTATCTCCCGGTACCTGTGACAGTATCTCCTGGTACCTATGAATGTATCTACCCTATGACTATACGTAACCAATGTTACTAGACATGTATCTACCCTATGACTATACATACCCAATGTTACTAGACATGTATCTACCCTATGACTATACGTACCCAATGTTACTAGACATGGTAAAATCACTATACAGGTCAGTATTGACAATGTTATTGTGTGAACCTCTTTCATCTACATCTCGCTTTAGTTCAGGTAGTTTACAATAAGGAAATGATCGGTTGATGCCACGACATACGATAATACTATAGATAACTAGAAGAGTTTATAGACAGGGTCACGAGGACGGACGGAATCAATGCCTCCTCGGAGAGCAAACTAAAAGGACTAATTGTGACAATAGATACCAACAGAGAAGCTGTATATAATAATGAGTAGCAATAAAGAGGGATAATATGGGTTCATGTTTAGGGTTGACAGTTAATGATAATAAAAATATCCTCAGGTTCCAATCATTCCTATGGCTTAAAGTCAATTGATACAGAACATATGACAAAGATGAACGAGTGAACTGAGTTTGTATCTAACCAGTAAGTCACCGAATCACCCAACCTTATACTCGAGCATCCACCAAAAATCACCTTATAACTCAACCTGTCTCCTAGGGACCTAGGACCCACCATAGGATGGTCACAAAATCACCCAACTTGATTCCTAGAATCCAGTCAAAATCAGTTCATTGTTTGGTGCGATGGTTAGTCTGATCAGATAGATGTTACAGATTGTATCTGTGTGATGGGGTTTGGGGGTTATCTGGATGGACTGTTATCGGACATATCTTGGACAGGCATGTTGTCAGTTTCATGTATCCACAACAGTTTATTATCAGTCTTACAGATAGAACCAGTCTTCTCCGTGTAAATTGATCTTTTATCAAAAACTGATTATAAACCTGTCAGTTCATCCATCACATGATCAATACTCTTACGTTGACCATCTCACATCGTCTGAGGATACTCAACAGGCATTAGTCCTCATTATGAGTAGATGACACTGGCCTTGACAGTGAATATCATGTCCAAGGCATTATAGGTCATAGGCTAGGAAGGGACTGCCATTGATGAAGCACTCTGGAGTGCGTATCATATCGATATCATATTATATATAAAATCCCTGCACACTAAGAATGGAATAGTCAGAAATGTTTCCTTGAGTTAGGTAATTTTGTAGTGAATTTTGTGACTATATCTTAATAGTCATCTCAAGTCAAATAAACTACACTAGCTCAAGGAAACATTTCTGACTCTTTTCTTTCTTAGTCTGCAGGGATTTTATATCATTATTAAGAGGGGGAAACATCATTGTTGAACAGTGTCTATAATGGGTTTTGGTCAAATAGTTGAGTGATTAGAGAATTTAACAAGGTTTGATTTCAGGTAAAAACATTCTAAATGTAGAACTCTCCGGGCTCCTTCTCAAACGCATAGAACAACACTATTCATAACCTGTTCATTTCAGTGACCTGTAAATGACACAGGTTAAACGAAGTTGTGTCACACCTTTAGACAAATAAACCGCTTCAATGATTTCTTTTCTAAGTTGAAAGTAATATTTCCAAAACAAATTCCCATGACTCGTTCAGCCCGGATATATATATATGTATATCTGGAAGTCGGAGGTCAGCGACGGAATACCCGTGTGAGCCCGCCCAATTGCCCGCTCGCCCGCGAAGAGTTCATAACGAAGAAGTCAACAGATAAATTGTAACCGTCTATGACCCGATGATTAAAGTATTTGTTCACCGGTGTCCGAACTTCTATAATTCAACAATTCATCTTTAATCACGCCTCAAATTATCGCGACAATGAAAATGAACAACTGCGGAAAATCGAACAGAAAAACAGCAAAGAAAATTCCGTCGATGTGAAATTAATTATAAAAACCGGGCGGAAATACGTCCCCTGAAGGCATAACTTATAAAATACTTATAAAGAGTCTCTGTCATTAATGGGTAATAATATAGAAATGTGTGTGAGACATGAGAACATTACTTGAGTTTCTCTTTCAAATCATTCATTTAATTCTATATATCTGTAAAACTGTTATTTGTATTAGCGAACATTAACATATAAATATATATATAAATATGTACTTTTATAGGTGGTGTGATACTATTTGTATAGGGACTGTGTGACACCTAGTGTCTGTCAGGGACACAAAGGCAATATTTTCAAATACTCTTATTATCCTATTATTAAATCCTATTAATGATATATACAGAAACATAATTTCCCACAAAGAAGAAAGTATTTGAAGACATATATATATATATAAACCTATTAAATAATATACCAGTGACTAATATGAATAATTCAATTTGTATACATCTCTTTTATAGAATGGTTTCCCGTAATCTTCGCAATTCACCTAGAACAAGTTACGAGTTATAAATACTAGCAACAAAATCCACTTTCCAAAAGTGAAAAAAAAAAGATAAAATCGTATCATAAAACCTAATTCGAATTTGAGGGATGAGACACTAATCTATTTACAGCAGAGCATAGCTCTATGTATACCTGAATTTTGACCTTATTTGGTAAAAAGCAATGCAGACTTAGACTTTATTCCATTGAAGTATTAACTGTTATGATATTCAGCATTAATTTTTTAAATAAATGCTATTTTGCGGCAGAGACAGTTCAATAGGTTTGTCATTAAATCATATAAATGCAGCCACCTGCTACAACTGTATACACATACATGTCCTATCCTATACCGGCAGAGATATATATATATATGTGTGTGTGTAGACAGAAAAACTGACTTTCGTCAAAATTATTCAACTATTGTTAATTAACTAGGATTATGAATTGCGTTCAAATTCTCTCTACGGCTGATGAGCAAATTTGCAATGAAAATTGAGGAATCGTCAAATATTAGCAAAAGTTGAATTTCTAAGGATGCTTGAAATACTTATAGTATCATTAAAGCGTACTAAGTGCTCAACTGTAGGGGCTCAGAATGCAATCTTGCTTAACACCGATAATGTGATTTAAGCATACTAATAGCGATAAAATCAACATTCTTCAAATCCTTTGTCACCTGCAGAAATCTCTAAGATTCTTAAGTTATGAAAGAATTTTAAAAAGTGAAATCAGCCAACAGATTCCAGTTGAATTCATAGACTAGAATTATAATCAGCTTTAACTCTTATAAAGTCAAATATTAACTCACACAACTGCTAAAACTGAGTTCAGATTTTACTTACCAACCGCGCTTCACCGATTGCGAAATAACCAGTCGTAAAAATTAAGTTTACCAGTTTCTGTCAAGACGCGACAAAAGGCAACCCTTGACGGACAATTTACTGCCAACACCAACAACACCGGCGGGTTGACGCACAATCAAATATATAGATAATATATACTTGTATTAATTCTATCGCGTTTGCAAATAAATAGCTTTCTCCCGGCGCGTTAAGCCTGACAGCCGGTTTTCAGAAGAAATACCACCGTACCCTTAACGAAAACCAACTTATAATAGTCATATTCAGAAAACATAAACGATCTATTCAGATTAATGGACGTAGCGTGAATTATGAATAGCAACGTTCCACTTACACATAAACGACATGATCAGGCCTAATTTCAAATAAGAAGCCCTTCTTTATTCTTTATGACACAGTCTTCAGAAAACCAGTGCGTTCATTCAAATTGACAAATCACTTAATAATAATTTAATACGCAGTTAATCGCGTCACTATTTTCATCTAATTTCACGACAAATTAATCGGCCTCTAGTTATTTTCAACCCCCAATAATATTGTAAACATTAGTATACGCTTCGTTAAGACATCCATTTAGAATCCGTGATGATCATTTGGCTTTGAAGGAATCATTCCACCATAAAGAAGGCTTTATGATGTTCTATTGTGTCTACAAGGAGTTAGTTTTTGTCTGATGTGAGTCTACTACTAACAACAGATAAGTAAACCAAGATTTTGATAACATCTTTCAGTTTATTTAAACTCAAGAGTCTTTCCCGGAACTGAACACCTATCTTCACATTACTCTTCATAGACATAGTTAAAGATATATATATTTTAAAAGGTGTCTATCGTCAATTACTGATTATTTCTGACAATCAATCTCGACCGTGGTGAAAATTACCCAGCACTATCACTGAATTCAATATATCAATTAAAAACATGCCAAAGTCAATGTAACTTGTTCAGTTGTAGACGTGGTTTTCACCGTGTGGGTTCCAGTCTTTTTCAAAAGCGCCCTGTCAAGTTATGACCCAAATATTTTGTGCACACATTTGTTGCCCTATTGTATGACAGAGCAAATAGACAGAAAATATTTTATATCTCTCTCTCTGTGCGCCCGTTTTTTGCAATGCCTCGGTTAAAGACAAGAGACGACAAGATCGAGGCTTCGACTGTTGTTGATTCCACGGAACGAGTGTACGCTTATTGAAAACCTGTGAAAACTACTCTTCCCAACAATCGACATCGTCGTCCGTCGTATAGAAAACAACTCTTAGACGACCATTAAATACCGGCGACTACTGACTACAACTTATATTCATAACAATGAATAAACAAATACAACCGAAAACCCCGGATAATTACCAAATTATTTTCATACATTACATATATCATATCTAGGCCTTTATATCTCATACACAAATAACTATGGATTGCACTTGTCTGGAAAAATACACGTCGTAGTACTTTCTAACACCATATTCATTAGCCTGTTACTGAAAACCTTCGACGTCCTACTTATTCAACTGGGTCCAGTTCCACAGTTCCGAGTTAAGATTTGACTCCGAGTTAACTCATCGAAAATGAACTAACTTTAACTCAAGAGTTAATTCAAACTCACAACTGTGGAACTGGATCCCGAGTTCAGATTTAACTCAAACTCACAACTGTGGAACTGGATCCTGAGTTCAGAGTTAACTCTAACTCACAACTATGGAACTGGATACTGAGTTCAGAGTTAACTAACTCACAACTGTGGAACTGGGTCCTGGTCAGTTTTACAGAATACAAGGTGTAACGTGTCTTCCCTCCCCTCCCACCCGAGGGCTAACTTAAACCCTTTCATTGCCTAATAGTTGAATTACCGATGGACAAGAGATAAATCTTAACATGTATATATCAGCGGTGGACTCACATGTTACATCTTTCTCCGTGCATCTGGATCAGAGCTGCCAACCTCTGAAAAGTGCTATCAGTAACACATTGAATTTTTTTTGGGTAAATTTTCATTGAAATATGAAAGAAAATATTCAAATTAATCAGTAATCAACGGTAAGACCTTCAGTAACATCTTTCATATTTCTGTAAGCATCAAATGAATAAAATCAGAATAATAGTAACAAATACTGAAAATCAGGAACAGTTGGTAGCTCTGCTGGATAAGTGACAAATGAGCACTTCGACCATGGTATCATTATCCAATGGATAATTCTAACACATTTTTTCGAGCAACTGAACTCCTGGGGCCAGTTGCACAGTTGTGACTTAAGTTGTCTTAAATCTCAAGTTGTTAGATCGATTTTATAAGATTTTATAAGTTTGTCTTCAATAACCTCACCAGTTTATGAGTATATAACATCTACAGTGAAAGATTGGTCTGTCCGGAATGATTGTGTAACTGGTGCGTAGGTTCTACAGCGAAGACTTAGATTAGAGACCTGTCTAAGACCATTGTTAGTTCTATTACCGACCTAACAACTTAAGACAGACAGTCTTAAGATTAATCAGTAAGTCAACTGCTGGACTAACAAGTCACAACTGCGCTACTAGGCCTAAGGTTATATATATATATATATATATAGAACCAGCCATAATCGACTGTATTTCACTACAAGCTTAAAAACAAGATCAGATTGATTCAATTTCAAACTTACCTGAATAGGTTTATCACTGACTATCACTTATGATAGAAACATTTGTTGATCGATGCACTGTGTTAAGAGCTCACTGAACACGAGTGAGAGAGTTGGAGAGAGCTGGAGTGAGCTGGAGAATACCCGAGACGAGATCTGAATGAAACATTGAAAAAAAAAACAATCTATAAAACACTTTCACATTGTACACCAGACATCACAGATGAATAAATCAAACAGACTGTGAATTCACTAGTACAACTTTGACTACGACACTTGACACTGTTTAAAAACGATTCAACTTTGACCAGTCGTTCTGTCTGGCGTTATCTCTACTGATCGTTCAACTTGTTTCGTTGTAAATCCACGCTGAAATTTTCGTGTCAATAATTTTTTCGATGTAATATAAATACAAGTAGATAATAGGAACCTGAACCAACTGATTGATTGCGTGGATACTTCACATCAAAATGAAGGTCAATTTTTTTTTAAATACAACACCTCACCAGCACCAACCTTGACATCATTACTGAAACAAAGCGTAGGTAATGTACAAAACATCACGGATAACCAAGAGGCAGGGGTACAATTCAGGAGCGGATCCAGGGCCCTATCTCCTGGGGGTTTCGAATTGTACAAGGGCACTCACTATTATGGGGTAGGGCACTTACTACGCCAAATCATGCCTAACGACTGAGGGCACTTTTACGTCAAACCCATGGATTTAGGGGCATCTCCAAGGGGCACAGACAAAGCTCGATGGTATTTCAGAACCCTCGGAACCCCCCTAGATCGGCCCCTGCAATTAGGGAAACTTTCAGTAACAATACTCTCAGAGATAGATCCACTATCACACCTGTAGCACAATACTGTGTCCCTGCGTCTAAAGACTCCATATTCATTCCAACAGATGATGATTGGTTCACTAGAAACTTCATCAAATCTTATCCCGACCTTTTTACCTATAGTACCTTGAACTTCGAACAAACTATCATTATGTAAATATGTCGTTATTACAAGGTTCTTTTTTCCACTGGGTGTTTATTCAATAGAAAAATACTTGTGCAATGTTTACTTGTTTTAACTGATGACACATTTCTGATTTGTGACACATTCTGATTCGTGTTTGTGTCATGAGCTTTCAAATCAGCCATGAAGTCATCATTACTTCATTACTAATTGTTTAAAACGGCAAAATGCTTTGATTTGCATGACAGTCACTTTTCATGTATGAACGAATCAAACTATTGGACATTTTGCTGATTCAGACTTCAAGTTCAAGTTTCTGCTACTTATGAGTTTTTATGCATATCCAGAAAATGAATGTTTTGATCTATTTTTTAAGCGTAGCAACTTCTCGAATGTAGGAAACTGTCAAAAGAGCCATCTTCAAATACGTATTATGAACAATCAGTCATAACAATGAAACCTAGTTTTTCTATAAGTGTTTTATCGGACATAAAAATACTTCTGAATTCAGTCTTTGTTTGTCATTGGCACTAATAGCTGTCAATCATTAAAAGCCCACTCATAACAAGTTTATCTAATCTTGTCTATTTGAACGCTAGCTATGTAGATATAATCTGACCACTTTCAGGGGTCACTATTCCACACAATATCCCTGTCTACAACTTCCTTTGATAATTTGACAAGAACAAATAGACTTTAGCCTAATATTCCTAGTCGTTAGTGTCAAATACATTGTATCGTGACATCTACGGTTAACAAGTAACGAATACATATATATATATATATATATATATATTATCAGGTTGTGAAATGATTTATACTGGAATTCAAATCAAAGAAATAATTCACCTCGGATTATAACACTGCAGATCATCTCAATATGTCAATCAATTATCAATATTCATTCATCAACACGTTTAAATGTGATGCTGTTATTGATGGAAGGAATTATGAAGTCCAATATTTGATTAATGTATCAATGAAACAACCTATAATCAAGATGAAAAATCTCTTCCTTCGTTTTAACACCTCCTTATATTGTTATTTGACCTCAGACATTTCTACGATCTTCCTGTTATTGCCCTATTAAATAAGCTTTCAAAATAATGAGCTTTCAGGTAATCAAATTCCGCAAGGATTAGCTAGAGATTATCCTAGACTTAGATCATCTCGTTTCTTCAATTGATCGCAAAGTGAATCTATTCTAATTGCAAAGTCGATCTGAAAGGTAACCTGACAATCAATCAATAATGCAAATAATTTGATTACAAATGAACGCAAGTTATTTACGACGATTGAAAAATTATTGATAAAAATCATATACCACCATCGGACCGCATCGTTTCCGGCGGAGACTGCCCGTGAGTCAGGGTGAAGGTCGCAGCAGTCTGATGAATGAACTAAAGTCCGACAGATCTGTGTGCGCGGAGAGTACAGAGAGGGATAATCAAAACAAAAATCACAACAATTTAACAGCTTACCGAATGTCCGTAGGCATCCGGTGAAATTAATCAAACACTTACCTATCAAACGATTTATAAATCCGATATCAGTCAATTCGCTTTAGAACGGAAGGAATTTAACTATTTCTTTTTTGCCACTTCTAATAAAAGCAAAGTAGAGTGAAGCCTGCACACATGTCTGTGTGTGAAAGCGGTATTGCCTACTTTGCTTTAATAGGGGAAGAAGGTGTTAGCGCCGTCGTCGTGTAAGTAGCCGAGCTAGCTATCGAGCGTATTGGACTCATCGCCGGCACCCGACTTGATGATGATGATCGCGCACACGCAGCTAGCGATAGATACTGAGTGACACACAGACAGACTAAAATAACAATAGATACACTGTATCAATTAATAATAGATACACAGTACATCGTCTTTCACACTACGTTCATTAGACAAGTCTTTATTCAATTCGAGTTCATCGAGTCAACATATCAACAAATACCGATTTATCTGATAGCTGTGACTGATCGATATATATCACCCTTATAAGGCACAACCACGGAACCGCTTTCTAAGAAAAACACCTCAATTTGATATCTTTCCCTTGAATCACAACCCGAGCAATCTTTGCGAAGATTTTGTTATAGATGATAACCCGACCTTCTCTCGATTTTCAAATATCATTTTGCGAATAGTTGATGACTAATAAATGCAAGAATCTGAAATGATAAAAAGAAGAATTACATATTAGTATATACATATGAATGTAGCAGTGATGAGTTTAAAGTAAGCGGGATGTATATATCATTTATCTATTGATCGTGACCGATAAACTATATATGTAACAATTGGGTTTTTTCTTTCGGCTTCGTTATCAGATTAATACATAAAATACCTCAGCAAATAAACACGCATATTATGACCTAGATGGTAATTATGACTTCATCGTCGACGACCGACCGTTTAGACATGTACAAAAATAGCAGTTCTCTCTCTTTCTCTCTCTCTCTCTCTCGTGATCGAGGCCAGGCCATCGGAAGTGATTTGATAGTAGCCTAGTCTCTGACAAATTAGTGATTACTACAGAATGAACGATATATATACACGAGAACTGATGCTCCCAGACATGACACAATAACATCATCCCCGGTAATGGTAATAATAATACCTAGAATTCGAAACAAAAAAAAGAAGTAATTCAAAAATTAGACGGAAACATGGTTCGCTCATAAAAAACAATTAGTAACCGACAAAGCGATCATTAGTCGGATAAAAAACTGAACACATAATCATATTTCACACGTTCACTAATTTTGTCCGCAGAAAAAAGCAATTTTTTGCCAGTACAGATGAGAGATGAAGCAACGTATATTCTATATTTGTTTGCTCTAATTAGTCCGACTTCATAGACTATGCTATTATCACCAGTCACCATTTCAGTATCAGGGATTCGACACTGATCCCTTGATATTAACTAACAAGAATTAACAAGTTGAAAACAACAACATTTATATCCAATCTATCACACATCCCTGGAAGTGCACGTCGTCATTATTTGATTGCCATTCATAAAATAATGATGAGTGAATTATCTTGTAACTTAGTAGAACAAATAGAAGGCACTGAATCCACAGGCCTGCAGTTTGTTTAGGAGTGCTAATGAACTGCCTAAAATCTGAAAATAAAATTTTGAAAAATGAACTTTAAGAAATCAAAAACATCTTGGACTTGTCCTCTGTACTCTCGGTCTGATAGGCCTACATAATACATAGGACAGGCATTGAACTCTATAGGAAGCTTTGAACTATTGTTATCACCATCCCAATGCAATGTCTGTAACCTCGATAGCCATTTCTAAAATGTCCATCAAAAAAGTGCACATTTCAAACAAACATACAAACTGCCCTTCAAATCACTCGTGCGTTGATCAAATATTCAGCTAATCGTGATGATGTTTAGCTGTTAATAGCCACCATCTGACAAACAGAAAATTGACCACGATACTGGTAGCTATCATCCGAACACAGTTTACAAAAGTTTAGATTCATGAATGCTGTATGACTGTAGACAGAATTAAATGTACAGCCTTGATACTGGACCCCGAGGACGTCCTAAAATCACATGGCATCGCAGTGTCAACAAATAAATGTCCGGACGCGGGTTGTGTCGGAATGACATCAACAAGATGGCCAAGAACAGACCAGGTTAGAGAGCTTCGAAAGCCACAACATGCATGAAGAGGACAAAGTAAGATTCATGAACTTCTGGGACCTGGCTGACAAAGTTTGAGTACCTTCACTTTCGATTCTTTAATCAAATCTAACTCTTAATTGTTGAACTGAGTGGGTAGAAATATCAAATAAATTTGCCGATATCTTTAGTAGTTATCAACTAAGATATAATGGACCAGATATCAATTTGTAGAATACCTTCATACGAAAAGAATGAGTATCATTAGTTTTCAAATCAAAGAAAATGCTTGATATTTCAGAATATCTATAAAACATTCGCCGTTTGTTTATACAGAATGTAGAACATACTGAATACTTATAAAACATTCACCGTTTGTTTTTACAGAATGTCGAACATACTGAATACTTATCACTGATAGAATCATAGACACGTTGTTTAATAAACCAACTGCATCGAGACAAGCGTATTAATATCGAAGCGAAGCTCTTTTTTAAGCTGGCTTAACTAATAACAGCCCTCGTCGCCGCCATCTTATGACAAACCAACCAACGAAACCTCATCAACGTAACTCTTCAGGCAGATGACTCTACAGGGAATCAACAAACTCTGAATTCACTGAAAATAACTGACAGAAAATATCAGAGCACAAACAACCACATGAGACGATTGAGGTGACAACATTCTTATCGAGACACAGAAACTTCATTCATCTATATCCAGTAATTAAACTCCAAAATTTTTGACGAGGCAAATTCTTAATTAATGTATTTTAATTTCTAACCCTCAGAATAACCACGGTCTTATAGAAAATCCCACGCGGTCAGAGAGAAGGTTTCCTTTGATAAATGTTTCCTTTTTCAACATTTCAAATATATCCTAATGTTAGAGGTACGCAGAGCGAGATGTCGTATCTAATCATTAAAACATGTTCTCATCAATACTTTATCAATTGTTATTCATGATTTTACATCTATAACAGCCTTACACTTAATATCAACAACAAATTTGATGGAACAATTTTTTCAGTTTTTAATTTTGTGAAAGAAAGCTTTCACTTCCAATTCAAGCAGTAGTTTAGTCATAATTCAATAAGGGCTGCCCCGACATGACGCAACTTAAACAGAGTATCACATTTTTCAAGTCAAGGAGGGTGAAATTTTTCCGAACTGGCGTCAATGCGTAATTCAAGTCATCAGCGTCATCGGATGATGCTACAGAACGAACGAACGACGACGTAGACTCTTTTGTGAGTTGAACCGATGGATGCGATCGCCAAGCGATGAATTAATTACAACCATCGCAAAATCAATAAACGGATTTACTGTTGATAAAGTTATTACTGCATCAGCAAGCGAGAGAGAGCAGGGAGCGAGGAGCAGTGAGAGGAAGAGAGAGGACACCCGACAATAATGACGACGATAGATGCAATGTGGTATTGGTGTTGTATAGATGAATCGTACAATAACTAACATCAGACTCGAGCAAGAATTAAAATGATTATACCTCAACTAATCAATAATCAGTGTATTAGACACATCGGGAGGTTATTCATGTGTATTCCATGGCATCAAATTTCTCAGTCAACTTATAATACCACGTATATTCTATATACGTATAGAATAGTGATGGACATTCGCAATCAAACTAGCAAATAAAATCATACCTTACCGTAATTGATTCGTAGGAAAAGAGAATTTATCGATTTTTCACTTTTTCTAGCACAGAAGGTTCAATTTACCTCAATTTAATGTTTGCCTTTATTTGTTTGCCCCATGTTGCGTCGTGGCCCGATCCTCCAATAGTGAACACTTTTTGCTCGGTCCCACAGGAGTTCGCTATAAAGAGGTTTTACTGTATTAAACTGGAATCATTAAATGGATATGAACCACTCCCTGGGACGAGAAACTGGGCCTACTTTCAAAACAAGTTTGTTAAACAAAATAGAATGAAGCAGTTATCGGAAAAGGTCACTCATTAATTTCAAAATAGCTGAACGTCGAAAAACTAATCCTCGATATGAACTTAATCTCAAAGTTGAGATATCAATTTCTCAATCATTAGATCGGAATGTTGTGTATCACCAACAATAAACAGATATCAACCTAGAAAATGAATTTTCCTGATGGTTACAATAAATAAATACAATATCTAGTATTTGCTATTTATAAAATGAAAAACCTTGTATCGACACTTCATAGTTCAATTCATTTATGTTTTTAAATTACTTTCAAAAATAATAAAAGGATTTGGTAAACGCTTATGGATTGTTGTCACCACTTATCAATGCATTATTAGACTCTAGTAACTGATAAGGCACTTACGCCGCAATCATCAAAACAGGTATCGAATAAGCCAGTTCACGATTACACCACTAGGGGCAGCAGTGTATAGCGATAGGTGCCTGGGACGGAAAGTTTGTTCACATGCCTTCCGGCAAGTGATTTGTCAGCCTAGATTTCACCAGTAAGAACTGACACAAACAGAATTTTTATCGTATCTCTTGTTCTCTTGTCGACGAAGCTCTCATATCATATTATATCATATCATATCATATCATGGAGAAAGTTCGTTTATTACTAAAGCAACAACTTGGAATCATTCTATTGAAGTTACAAAAGGCAAATAAATTCCATTTTTTTCTTATTTGTCGATATTCACCATAATTTCTCATAGTTTATCAATAATTTTCATTTTTTATGTTATAGTTTTGGCGAAACGATGACTTTGTTGGTTTGAAAGTGAAATAAAGAGTTGTGCCTATTTGACAAGAGAAATGGGTTTGTGATCGAGAAAGAAGACCTGTTTTACTATATTTTCTTTGACAATAAAGTTTCTATTATTGTTGAGAGAATGATTGCTGGTATTCTTAATGAATTGAGCCAACAAGCCTGACTCGTCGCCGCAACCAAACGGTCACTAGACTGACCAGACAAACTTACAAACTTCACCGATTACCAAGAGATCGGTGGTCTAGTGGTTAGAGTGCCGAGCTGGCAGGCAAGAGGTTCTTGGTTCAAGTCTCTGAAGGGCTAGGGTTAGGGTTATTAACCAGTTCGGTCAGGGTTAGGGTCAGAGATAAGGTTATGATACAGGAATAGGCATGGACATTTTTGAAACTTTTCCATGCTTAATGCTTTGTGCTATTTAACAATAGCATTTGAGTTCCCAATCCTTTTCTTGTGTTCTAGTTTTACCAGAGTCCTTTTTTCGTGGAAGTTTTTTTAAATTCAGGGATCTCTGCAGTTCGAAGATTGTAACTGAAATCATGGTATTTAGAGGAATTTCCGATGTCGTTTTATTTTTCTACCTAATTTCACATGACGTGTCCAGTTTGTAAACAGGCGCATCAACAAACAGATAAACAATACCACGACCTGTGATTCACATTTGGTCAATCAGCCATTTTCACCACCATATAAACGACCGACCGACCCTTGGCATTTGATCAGCTATCTCGAGCATATTCACTATCCTCTTTCTCTCTCCCACTCTCTAATAGCCTGTCATTTTTGTTTCACTGAATATACGAGCCACAAATCAAATGACATGGTATTCCGAGTCAACAAGCTATATGATGGATGATCATACCTCTCGCGTATGCGTGCTTGCGTGCGTGGCTGGAGTTTTCCACTCCTGTTGCCACAACCAACGACTTGTGTGTAGAAATTATTAAACCAAACCCTTTACTCTACTCCATCAATTTATATTGGCTTAATAGGGCATAGACAAACAGGAGAAAGAGAGAGAGCAGAGGGTGAGAGCAAAGAGAAAAGGAGAAAGAGGAGAGAGGAAAGAGAGGAGTGAAAAGAGAGAGCAGAGAGAAAGAGGAATGAGGAGGCGAAAGATGCGAGAGCAGGAGAGAGTAAAGAGAAGAGAGTAGAGGAAAGAAGAGAAAGAAAAGAGAGGAGAGGAGAGAAAAAAGAGAGAGAGCAGAGAGAAAGAGGAGTGAGGAGAGATGAAAGAGGCAAGAGCAGGAGAGATAAAAGAGCGGAGGGAGGGAGGGAGGGAGGGAGGGAGGGAGGGAGGGAGGGAGGGAGGGAGGGAGGGAGGGAGGGAGGGAGGGAGGGAGGGAGGGAGCAGAGAGATGAAAGAGGAGTGAGGAGAGAGATGAAAGAGGCGAGAGGAGGAGAGAGGAAAGAGCAGAGGAGCAGAGAGAGAGAGCAGAGGAGCAGAGAGAGAGCAGAGGAGAAAGGAGAAAAGGAGAGATACAGCCTCATGCGCGTCACTCACAAGATCTATTTCCGTTTTCATTTATTTGAATCCTTATTGAAAAAAACAAACCGGAAACCAAAAATGTAGAAGTAGTGATTGTTTTGTGGCTTTTAGATCAAGTCCCACAGAGCAGGACAACTTTTTACTTCACTAAAATAAGGTCAATAAATTCATAATAATTATCACGGTAAATATCATCGTCTTCGATTGTAGACATAAATCAGCGCGGTTGATGTTGCACTCGTGCGCGACAGATTAGCTATTTATCATCACTAGTTCCTAAATGTATCAGGCGCTGTACGGCGCGCGCACTAACGGACAACACTTGTCGTTAGGATGTATCGCGCGCGGTATCAACCGACCTGAAGTATCCACGTCTCATCTCCGACGCCGCCGCAGCACAACAAAAGAACGAGCTAATTCGCTATGCGGATCATGCGCGCGGACTTCGGCAAAAATAATTAAGCTATCAGCGTCCGGTATTGTTGAAGTCGATGCAAGAGACTGAAAATGAATAACACGATGACGACGATGGACGATGTGTTAGTGTTAGACACCGTGTATCGGTCGGTCCCCGTGACTTGACTCAATCCCTTCTTCCATCCGTTATCTGTGTCTCAATCCCTGTATATATATAACATAGAACAAGATCGCTTAAACCTTTTTGTTCGGGGCCAAATTAGCCCGAGCCATCCAAATTTGGCTAGACCAAACCCGTGCCAAATTTTAGAGGTCCAAGAGCCATTTTCCGCTGTATTCTGGCACTTAAGGAGTTATACAGCCTGGATCTGTTCTAATATCATTTAGATTCATAGTTGAATTTTCATTAAGCCGAAACATCGAAGCTAAATTTGACTTTAAATCATTTTAAAACTGTAACACCGATTGCGTTACTCAGAGAGACAGAGTCTACTCATCTCATAATCATAGCACGACTATTCAAATTGACTGAATCATAAAACTTAAAGACAGCAGCAGCAGCAGCAGCAGCGGCAGCGGGCCGGTATATTAATCTGGTGGCAGGCGGCGCCGACGGTGAGGATGAGGTACTCAAAAACACAGCTTAATTAAACTGCTAATAGCCGCGTACAATAGCAGATGATATTACAATAGAGTGATTCACCGGGGGGTGACGGCATCGACCGATTCAGGAATCGACGATGACAGACGCGGTAGTTAGGTGTGCGTTGACAATAGATAGATTCTCGATTCATTTTATTGACTCATCAGCGCTATCCGAACAATAATTACACCGTATCTATGCCTTAGTTACTAACTCGCAGTCGAGCGCAGCACCACCACCAGCTATCGAGTTTCAGATTGATTTGTGTCGCCACATATTGTTAATACGTTAAACTGAAGTTTTCATGACGCGCTAATCAGGATTTATCAGGAGTTATCCGATGATAGTTCATGTGACATTGAAAATGAGACGGCTTATAAAAGGTCATGCGAACGAACGCGCTCATGAGAATTATGTCGATAATTGAAAAATTATACATCTTTGACATACTGATGAAATGTTCAAATACCAATCTTTCTTCACAAAGAAAATGTGTTATATATTTCCAAAACTCATTTCATTAATAAATAAATGTAGAAATTCGTCTATATTTACACTAATAATTCAACAATTCTATGTTTGATTCAACAATGTTATCAGTTATCGTTTAATTCAAAAATTCTTCGTGAATTCATTTGTCGTTTTATCGCAAATTCTTAGAAACATATTTTCGACGATTCAATCGAATGTAAATTCTGTTCAGACGTTTAAAAATTTAAAAAATGTCAAAAAATAATTTCCCAGACCGAAAGCACAAAGGGCGAATATTTCCCACATTATCCGTGTAAGAAAACACCGCGCGAAGAAAGACGGCTATCATTACAATGTTAGCGTAAGAAATCTTTCCATGAAAAAAAGAATTCATTTGACAAAGAAATCGCGACGATTTGGATTAAGTCGCGCGATAGCCTACGGTACGAGAGACTCGAATACAAGGCCGTCTACAGAAAGTGAGAAAAACAAAATAAACCTAAATTCAAACCAGACACAAAAGCTTTTCAAACGCAAAGTTTTTTGCCCATTTTGAAAGCGCTATCGATAACAGCTACTTTCATAGACAATCCTAAATATCACTGATTCGTGTTAGTACCCGATATTACACCTAGATGGCGACACTGAACAGGCTGTAAGTGTCGAGAGCAAACAGAATTAATTTGCGATATCTCGTAGTTGACCGATCAGTCACTAAATGATGTCTTAACATCAGCTGTAAACTGGATGAATAAACATCGCAGGGAGGGAGGGGAGGAGGGGGAGGAGGGGAGGGGGAGGGAGAGCAGTGACTCAACTACTTTAAGAGCATACGTGACAAATGTCAGCAATCATAGATTCTCACATAAAAACATAAGTACAGCTCCACCAACTCAGCAAGTTTGCCTTCAATAACCTCACCAGTTTATGAGTATATAACATCTACAGTGAGACCTCATCAACAGTGAGACCAATATCCTCACAGAGACCCTCCTCCTCACAGAGACCCTCGTCCTCACTAAGATCCCCGTCTTTACAGAGACCCTCGTCCTCACTAAGACTTCCATCTGATAAAACAAGATCAATGAAGTTAGTAAGAAAGTAAAATCCACTAAATCCTATCAATCCCGGAAACCAATGAAATTGACTGAGGAAAAAACTGGAATTAGAAATGGTATTAACTTCAGAACCAGTGCATAAATATACAGTCTACATCTAGATAACATCAAGACATCTAGATTCATTTCACAGGTTTCAGTCAAAATTCACTTTTTCACATTTCGAGACTCTTCAAAATCAAACACGAAGAAACCACTCTATTGAGGTTGAAATAAAAGCAACTCGACCATCAACTCTACCATCAAGCAGGAAACTTATAAAAAAGATATCTGAAATTACAAAATTAAGGGAAATCGAAATTTTATATTCTATCTCACCTTTTTAAATAGATTCATATATAGAGAGATTTCCACTGATGACGTGACTGTTAGTAGCTTTATATTTTCTTTTCGCTATTATTTTCTACTAATGAACCTGAAAATGTGAAGTAGAACAAAGTGAGAAATCACTGATTAATTCATTTGATTCTACCATTCGTACCTTCCCACTTAATCAACAATGAAAACAGAAGAAATATGATAATGTATTGTTATTCTTTTTCTTTAAATTTGAATTATAGCAAGGGAGTTTGAAAAGTGGTGTTTTGCAGACGGTAAGTTATCTGCTAGTCGTTGTAATGCTAGCACATATTGGTACTGCTCTGATAGTATAGATGTCAGGGCTGATTCACCGGAAATTGAGTGGGTCGAAGTGGATAGATGGCGGTTATATTTCTATCAACTATCTCGATTTGAATAATAATATAAGATACAATGTAGTTTGAAATGTTAAAGATTCATTCTATTAGCCAGATTGATTCAATTAGGATAATTACATATTAGATCCCTCCATAAATAGCATATTGCAAACAGTTAATAACTCATGATTTTTAAATGTTTCTTATTTTTACTTTTTGTTTATAATTTCATATTTCAGAGGGACTTACTTTCCGGTAACATGTAGATAGTTAGAGTGAAATAAATGATTGTATCACATAACAAAATAGATTATAGTTTGAACAGTACTACTGCATTATTAGATTGCAGCAATGATTGAAATATCTTCCCTTACTGAGGAGAAAAATGTATTTTATGTTAAATTTCAGATAACTAATGATAGATACAAAGATATCCCTAGTTTTCTATTCAATTAAATCATATTTAGGCATACAATTTAGCATTCGGAGAAATGAAATGGAATTGAAACCACATTTTAAATCTAAAAGGGGCAGTTCAATTAGAGCAAGTTCTAAAGATATCACAGGTCTCTAAAACCAAACAGTCAGGATAAGTGGTCACCTAGTATAAGCAAGTAAACCACATTGACCAATATCCAATAGTTTGACCAGGCCAAACCTAGGGTTTATATTATCAAAAATATTATATAACCCTATGACTAAGTTTTGACTGTAGGGCATACCGGGGACTTGGAGTTATCAAGACTTATGAACAGATATTCACTCTTTAAAACTGATCCTGTGTAAGTTTATGGTATGAAGATTTTTTTTTTTAAATCTATTTGACTAAAAAAATGTAGGCCAGGACCTACAGCGCTACTGGCTTCGCCAATGGAAGTCTATTAAGTCCATCCATATTAGAATTTTCAAGGTAGGCCCTAATTAGATCTTAATTAAAAATAGATCCAAAAAAACTGGGGACCGGGTAGGCTTAGAGGCTTTAAACAGTCTAAAACACTTCGCCATGTGACCCTTTTTTACTGTTGTTCCATCTTTTGAACCGTATTACACTTAGACTCGCGGAGCTTAATAGGCTTAGTTGAAACCACTAGACAGGATTTTAATTAATAAATGCATTTATTTCGTTTAAACTCATCCACCTTCCTTCTTTCATTGTGCTTTCATTTTCGCTTCCTAAGTTCTGCCGACCTCCTCTTCACATTGCTTGTCTTGTCGGAGGGCTAATGAGTTGCGGGTCAACTCATTTAACAGCTCTACATCTTATACTATGTATCTTAGTCTTCAATCAAGATTTAACGCGAACGAATCAAATTCTCTGACTGAATTAACAGAGAAGTCTCGCCATAGCATCCACCAGCGAGCACGTGCACACTTCGGGACGTACAACAATATGCCGTGGCGATAATGGCGCGCGGCAGTACAGTATCCACCTCACTTGCCTGTGGTGGCAAGCGCTCGATCTGAAATTTGTAACTCATTTCAAACAATGTATTAGATTAAGCTGTTAATGATACATTGTATATGATTTTCAGAGACGACCAAAGTCTTTTATTCACCATCGTACCCCGAAAATCAGTCAATGAAGATAGATTTATGTCTTGATGTGAGGCCAGGGCCGTCGGAACGGGGGCGGCTTTAGGGGTGGCCAAAGCCGCCCCACTTTCTTGCTTAACAAAAATTGAAAATTTTTAGGGCTAATTTTCAGGGCTACGCTGTCCCACGTAGCAGCTCGTCGTTCTTAGGTGGTTGGCTCACGACTTCTCAGGCTTTCTGTGAATGAGACCATGAAATGGCCCCAAAACGCATCTCCAGCGATTGGATTTTCAAAATTTTTCAGGGGAGGGCCCAAGACTCCCCTTCAGAAATAAGCCTCGCCATTGAAAGATTCCTTCCGACGGGTCTGAGGTGAGGTTGATTAGTGTCGATTATGAGGAGTCAATATTCACAACCATCTACTTTCAGGCACAAAAAAATAACAACAGATATCAATTAGTTTTTTGACAACAATTTTACGTTTGCAGTGTGTAGAGAAAAAACAGCTTCCCGTGAAATGATTTTTCCTAGACTTCGGGTGTCCGTCACTGTCGGTTCACTTCAAGTGTTTGACAGCATTGAATTTGCCGATGTGAGAACTCTTTTTCAAAAAAGAACAAAAAATTCAAAAAGCGCTAAAACGTTTGGTCTAGAATTTCTTCCTGACATTTTCATGGGGCGCACGTGCCCCAGTTCCCCCTTAACCCGCCCCTGAATGGGCTTCCATGTTCAGCGCGGTGTATTGTTGACGAGTTGGGCTATCCCGCACCAAACATGATATAAATCAGTTGAAATCAATAGACTAAATGCTGTAGTTGTCTGCAATTAGTTTCACAGTCCTCATTTTGTCGTAATAGCCCCATTACTACATCAGTGTTATACTAATGCCCTAAATTCTGAATGAATTCAGCCAGGTCTAGCATAATGTTCGCAGCCCAAATCCAATGACAAGAATTTTGATAGAAAAGCCATTTGTAGCAGGATTCTGGTTTAACCAGGCCATCGTGGTATATTTTTACAAAACAGCCGTTTCTCGAAGGAACTCCTGCCACGTCCTCCTCCGTATCGTAATCGGGTTTATGATGTCTCTATTTCGCGCCGCGCTTGAACTTGAAATCGCATTGCTCCCCAGCTTTACCATAAATAGTATACGTACAGACACTCCAGTCTTACACCTGTTCCTGTATTGATAAGAATATTTATCTGAGTTTTGATAATATATCCCTAGTTTACCGAGGCCACCACGTGGTTTGAATCCGGCCAAGCGATTGGTCGAGACTATAGGGGCGTCGGCTGTACGTTAAACAGCTGGGTCGGTTGTTTTCCGTTATTGAGTATATGCGCTAGCAGCGGTGGTCGATCTCAATAAGGCAGCAATTCAAACTTCAAAAAATCATCAAAATGTCTAACGATTTTCAACACGGTCTTTGCGGATGTTTCGACAACTTTGGTCTGTGCGTGATATCATTTTTCGTTCCTTGCTACACGTTTGGTAAAAACGCCGAAGCTGTGGGCGATAGTTGTATCCTGTGCGGCCTGGCATCTCTCGTGCCAATTCTCAACTGTATATTCGGTGCCAAAATCCGTGAAAAGGTTCGCGAACGTCAAAATATCGAAGGCACGTTCGTGAAGGATTTGTTATTGTTTTGGTGCTGTGCTTGGTGCGCTACAGTTCAAGTCGGACAAGAAGTCAACCATATGCAAGGGACCCAGTCCATTGCCCGGGAGTAACTTTTTCTAATCGGCGAACGCCGCGCGGTTAAGAAGATGACAATGGGTTAATGAAAAGCACTGATACTTCGTAATTAAAACGCATCTTGATTGATTATGGTTGGATTGATTCTAAAATTCTGAGGTAACCTTTTTCGCTAAATGTTTACAGTAAACTATCGTCTCGTTTGAAGCCAGAATTGTGAGCAGATCCGAGGTGTCCGCGATGTCTCGGATGGTAGTTGTTGTCGGTTCGAGCATGCTTCGGATTTGTTTTTAGTAACTATTTTGAAAAGGAGAAGGGACTTTTATTCGATAAGGAAAGAAAAGAAGAACAGCTTGCGTCTGGTGTATGCAAACCATCCAGCGCGAGACGCAGGGAAATACACGCGTACCAATGCTGAAAACAAGACTATGAATTCAGCGAAATAGAACGCTCCAGAAATAACAGAAATGGAGAAATGTATGACTTGATACCGGTATATACGAATATATCAAAATAAAAACATCAATTAACTCCAAGTATTGACTTCAAATGATCTAACTGTTAAAAAATCGAAGTTCTTCCTAATTTATAGCTGCCATCTATGTGATTAGTCGTTAAAACTATATTAGAATTTCGTATTTCTATTTTTGCTGTGAAAATTCTGCTGTTGTCGCTGCTGCTGTTGCTATTGGGGAATATTTAAAATCAATTTTACATATAGCAATCGAATGTTCAAACAAACCTATTTTCCTGTAAAATTACATGCAAATATATATACATACTCATTCTAAAATCTTTTGTATTATGTGAACTAGAACACAAACGGGAAATTGAATATACATATATATATATATATTAGAGAATACCAATTTTGCTGTTTATCGTTTCTTTTATGGGTTTTTTTTCTATTCCTGCCTGCACTCCCTGTGTCTGTATACGAGAGATCCCATATATCAGCGCTGTGTCGCCGAGACGTGTTTGCAATGAGCAAATACATGTAAATCGTGGCCGAATTACGTCAACTAATTGTGTGACTATTTCCTCGTATAGGCATTTAAATAAATTGTACGTGAATTCGTGAGAGAGAAAGTAAAAAACAACAAAACGATTAATGCACTTTCCGAGATCGTTAGTAAGGTATATTTAGCCGCATTCGGGTATAGATAGAGCGACTCAAGAGATTTATTCATTCCCGGGGAAGTAATATAACATCAAGAGGTATACCTAGTCATGAATCATACCCAGCACGGAGAGAAGAACAGCTCTACCTTGATGTACAGAGAGAGATAGATATATTCTACCAAGCTGTTTGCAGCCTAGAGACTATACAATTCGTCTGTGCCTTTACAAAAGCAACAGCTGCTTTTCTAGAAATTGATTTTTCGTTCAAGTGCGCGGGATCCATTTTCCTATGTGTCTCGTATGAAGCGATAACAAACACGACGACATCATTTTTATCATCAATATATGTATGAAATATGTATTAGTTGGTTTATATACAGTTGTATGACATCGATGCGCTGCCGTCGGTCGGCTCGCCCCGTCACCACCCTGACATTCACAGTCAGGCTAAAACGGCTTGTGGTCGACCTTTTCAATACCAATCCAATCCCGACGGCCTTATCTTTTATACTTTATATTTTATACGTAGTGTACTATCTACTAGGTAGAGGTTTACTATCTATTAGATCTAGGCCGGGGTATTTATAGGCGTATTATCTTATCTGCACCACCCGGCCGAACTGCTGGCGCCCGCATTGATGGAGTGATCAAGTGCCTGGCCCATCGACTCGGAGAGATTATTAGATCTAGGCGTATTATCAAAAATACATAAAGACGAGGTCTGATCATTTGGTCAAATTCTCCAAGGTCACGTACTATCTTATCTGGAACCGCTGGGGCACCCGCGATGGCGGAGTGATGATGTGCCTGGCCCACCGACTCGGGGATACCGTCCAGGGCCCTGTTTCACAAAAAAGTTTAACTCAAATTCTTGGTGTAATTGCCATTGGTTACTTCATTTCTTCAATGAACACAACAATTCAAACTTAACCGTTTAAGCCTTAAACTTTTTCGTGAAACTGCACCCTGGTTCTATATCCAGTCAGCAGTAGAGATAAACTCGGGTCGATTGATTTTTTTTAGTTGAACAGTCAACTGGGCGTTGCTGTGTCCGGTGACAAAGCTCGTAATGTTGTTTGTGCTCATGCAAAAACTCCAGTGTCAAGATGAAATAAATAGACACTGCATTTAACACATGTTCGTTTTGCAAAACAACTCCGATACTCGACTGCGCAAGGTGATCCACCCGCACATTGTGTATGTCCGGTTCCTGCATAATGTTCATATCCGTTAGTTCACTATACTTGCCCTGTCCATGAGTCCGCTGCTAACTCCGTGTTTTACACATCACCGTCTTTCCGCCATTTGTATTTTATAGAAAGAAAGAAGAAATTCATCGTCTTGTCGACCCGTTAAATTCACGGTAATTATTTCGTTTTAACTCCAATTAACTCGTATTTTAATCACTTCATTTTGTTCTCCATTCAATGTTTGATTTATTTAGTGAAATATATCGCTGTTTATTGCTGTTTTTAGGGGTTGAAAATGTCGGCAAAGTCGCTCATCGCGCCATCTTGCGGCGCTTTGCTGCATGTTTGGCGTGGGGACTTCTTGGTTTTTATCTGCTAAGGAATTGAGAAATTCTTCTTGCCTTTTGTTCACTAAATAATGAATTGAAATGTTACTCATATCGAGCTGTGATTGTAGTTAGTTAAGATGTTTCCACTTATAGACATTGATTAACGACAACCATCTCGCAATCATTCAATAAAATTAAATATATAAACTTCTTAGACCCTTTCGGCCTTTGAATCAGTATTCAGGATAGCTGGTTGTGGTTCACTAACATTCATAAACTCATCTGAAATCCGCTGATCGCGATCTTTGTTTCATCCTATTCAGAACAAATAAAAATGGAAGAGACAGTCGACTATGTCGCGAGGGTATGAAATATTTACCAATTATGAAATAACCGCAATTTCCCTAACTTAGTCTGTAGTTTCAGACTTTATAGATTGATTTTCAGTTTTTCAACAATTAACGGTTTATTTTATATCTACCTCTGAAGGAAGTTGTAGGTCTCATTTCGTTTGCTGTCTATGAATTCATTCAGTCGTCATGATGCGTGCCGATGCAGTGATGCGGTCCGCCCGGACTGAAACAGATATCAATGTTTTGATTTTAATGCCTTGTTTTATGTATTTTTTATGAAGAATATTAAAATGGAAGAAACAAATGACCATCACCACCACGTTGTAAGGGTACGAGGTTTACCCTGGTCGGCTACAGCTGAGGAGATTATTGAATTTATGGCTGGTCAGTATCGACAATCACGACTAGGAATTCATTCTTTGAAAAATACCATTTACAGCTACGTGTGATTGTTTTTAGGTGTAAATTTACCGCGAGGAGCTCAAAGCGTTCACCTCACGTATATGAGAGACGGTCGCCCGAGTGGCGAGGCTTACGTCGAGGTCTGTTCCGAGAACGATGTTCATCATGCCGTCAAAAAACATAATAATCACATGGGCAAACGTTACATCGAAGGTAAATCCTTATTTCCTTAGAATTGGCATTTCTTCGGTAGGAAAAATGGTAGAAATATCGCTTATTCTTTTTTATTTGTGTTTTATGGTTAAAACGTTTTATTTTGTGATTTAAAGTGTTCTCTGCGACGAAGAGCGAGATGGACTGGGTCGTTAAACGTAGTGGTCCGAATCAATCGAATAATAACGACGCGGTAGTCCGTTTGAGAGGACTTCCATTCGGCTGTTCTAAAGAGGAGATCGCTCACTTCTTCATGGGTGAGTCTGAATTCGATTTATCGGTTCTTAATGAGACATTTCTATGGTTTGAGGATTTTGAGAAATTAAATATTTTGTGAATTTTGCAATATCTATACGATACAAGATGAATTGAATGCTAGAGGTGTCGGTACAAAGTTTGTCTCTCTAACGGTCGTGTGAATTGAAAATATCTGTACTGTATTTCAGCGAGTTTAGATACTTAACCCTCACATCAGGGAATTCAGAGACTCTTATGAGTATCAGGGAAATGGTGTATATGCATTTTTGCGATCTTGTTCTTGCTTGTGTGACTACTGCTAGTATGAACTCTGTTACTATAATTCAGAATGATTTCTAGTTCAATTTCAATTCCGCTGCTAGTTTTGATATGATCAAACTGAAAGCTACTATAAAAATAGATCGGGTGTTAGGATTAAACTCGTTGAATTACGGAATTCTCAGTGACCTCTCTATAAACATGTATATGAATATGTATGGCCTGTTTATTAAGGAACTAACCAGATTTAGATCGTCCACCAGTTTCATGTTATATCTATTGAATTCCTCCTCCTATCCCCCACTTTCATGATAAGAATCCTATTGTTTCTACAAGCTCTTGTTTTAGCAAGAACCAAATATCTTGTATCTGTTTGAAATGTTGTTGTTGATGAATTGCATTGATTTTCAGTTGTATTAAATGATATTTTTCTGTTCGGGTGTGGTGGGTGTTTGTAGGGTTGGAGATTGTACCCAACGGGATATCGTTCATACAGGACCAGCGGGGTCGCATCACGGGGGAAGCATATGTCCAGTTTGTCAGCCCGGAAATTGCCGAAAAATCTCACGAGAAGCACAAGCAGAAAATAGGGCACAGGTGGGAGGCAGGGCCACCCAACGAACGGGTGTGGTTGGTGGTCACTTTGGTTTACATTTTCTCTATTTGATTATATCTATTACTGAAATTATTATAGTTTATTGTCAATTTTAGATAAGTATTGAAAATAATTGTTAAAAAAAGAAACTTTCTAAGTGAATTGCATTATTTAAACGGTGAAACTCGCTTAAAACTTGTCGCTCGTACTTGTGACTTTAATTACGATTCTTGGAAAATGAATATACAAATTGTAACATGAAAATAGAGGCAACTTTAACTATGCGATGATTTAACCGAGTTTGACTGTCTTTAAGAAATTAAATGTTTGGATTTCGGTTTAGATAAATACTATAGGATCTATTGGGCTGTGTTCTGGGAATTTCCATAGTAAGGGAGGCTCTTCAATTCATTCGGATAAAACCATTCCATGGGTGCTCCAGTTGCCAGTGGGCCTCGGTATTTGGATTCAAAATAGCGGCCTGTTTTAAGGGTCCCGGAGAGGTGGAATTGAAAAGTTGGGTCAATTACTTATGACTAACAGTTATTTGGGTCTAAAAGTCATCCTTAGGAGGGTTTTCCAAGAACAGCCCAGTGTAATATCAAATATTTGGCATTTATTGAAATAGATTTAAAATGAAAAAATTTTTTCTCATAATTTTGCATAGGTAGGTATCTCTTAGAGTAGGAACAAAAATTTATCAAAACAAAAGAAATGTTAGGTTAAGTTAAGTATGTACGAAAGACCAGATTGTATGAAGTATTTGTATAATCCTGGTCGCGGTGTAGTTCTCTCTTACTGATTGCCGCTTCGTTCGATGTTGATTTTCAGATATATCGAGATATTCAAGAGCAGCATGGCCGAGGCTCGTCACGCGTTGAGTCCGTATCGTATGAAGAATCCGATGATGAATCGACCGGGACCGTACGATCGTATGGACCGGTTTGGAGGCGGAGGAGGTGGCTGTATGGGCGGAGGAGGTAACTACGGAGGTCTCCGCGGCAGAGGTGGAAGAGGAAATCTTAAAGGTAAAGAAAACGACGAAAATCGAATTTAAGAAAACTTCATTGATGTTATTATAGTTAACCTGGTCTAACTGATTGGGATCAGGGTCTCAATGACTCCTTAAAAACTCTCTCTAAACAGAAAGTGCTTTTAAAATGACTGGAAACTCCTTAAATTTGAGCATAACACCAAAAACTCTTGTCAATTTTAAGAAATAGGCAATAAGTAAAGTCCGTAGTTGTACAGAAAACTACGCCTGAATCGATACAGTTGGGACTAGGATTTTTGTGCTGAATTGGAAACTGAGTTTGTTATTGTAAAGTATATAAATTAGCATCCATATCGTTACAGGTTTCTATGATGAGGATTATGATAACGATTATGGATTCGGAGGTGGTTTCGGATGTATGGGAGGAGGTGGAGGTTCGATGGGAGGTCGTCGAGCCGGAATGGGAGGTCGTAATAGATTCATGGGAGGAGGCGGCGGTGGCGGTGGAGGTGGAAGTGGAGGTGGTATGGGTGATAGGAACAGTACACCCGGTTCCTCGTATCAGAGTTGTACCGGATTCTGGGTACATATGAGAGGTTTACCATTCCAGGCTAACGAGGAAGATGTCATCGAAGTGAGTTTTGATTTCAAGTTTATTTCATCGTTGTTTTAAAGTTATTTCATTAAGAGTCATGAACTGTTTGTATTTGTCAAATGTTAAAACTGCTGGCGTTTATTTTACAGTTTTTCTGTCCGAATCTGAACCCGGTTCACGTGGAGATACACTATAACAGGGACGGACGTGCATCCGGCGAAGCTGACGTCGATTTCGCTACGGCTGAAGACGCGAAGAAAGCAATGGCTAAAAACAGAGATAGAATGCGTAAGTTTTTGGCGTTGTAAAATTCAATATCGACCTTTTCTAAATTGCTTTTCAAATATCTTGTCACTTAAGTGGTCTCCAAATGCTTCAATGTATCAGACTTATTGGGACAAAATGTTTTCTTACATCAATCCATGAGCTGATGACCAGTTGTCACTGGCGACATGTTTTAGTCCCACGAGATCCAAATCAAACCGATTTAACATTTGAATGTATTGTTGTGTCTGGTATATTTGTAGAACACCGGTATATAGAGTTATTCATGCACACGACCGGTAGTGGAAGTGGATTCGGTGGAATGAGTGGAAATGGAATGAACAACATGGATAACATGGGAGGTGGAAGCAGTGGATTCGGTAACATGTCCAGTTATTCATCTTCAAATAATAGATTCACAAACAATGGTTAGTATCGATGCAGCCACTTCTCCGTTCACCTGTGAAATACAGGGAAAGTTGAAATCCTGCGTAATACGAGTAGATTTAAAACAAGTAACAGCAATGTCTTTACTCGACGATGATTTGATGTATTTTTACAGATAGTTTCGGCGGCAGCGGATTTAATAATATGAGTGGGGCAGGTATGAACAACATGGGCGGAGCTGGTATGAATAACTTCAACAGTGGAAGTGGAATGGGAAGTGGAATGAACAGTATGATGGGTGGAAATCCGAATTATACGGCTTTCTCTTAGATTCATCGTCATCTCGCGTTTTAAAAATGTACTGTAAATTTCCATTGAAAAAAAAAATGTAGTAGAATTGAAAGAGTGTAAGAACAGCCTGAGAGAGGCACGGACCGCGGTGATAACATCGAGTTCACTGAGTATTTAAACGAGAATACTTGAGAGAGATTGATAAAGGGTTTTATGTGTCGTAGAGTCTTAATCAACCTATCGTCAGTCTGTCACCAGTTGATATTTTTATCTGGAGCGATATTTTGTAAATAATAAAAATCCACTTGTAATATTTTAACCCGTTGTACAGTAGTAACGAACCCCACAAGAGACTAATCGTCACCGTCATCATTTCATCGCATCATGTTTTCGATATATCGAATTCACTCTTCATTCCATCATATTTTTGTTGTCGTGACAACGTTTTTAATAAACTTTGATCAAATACGTCTACGATGAAAGAAAGATAATTGCATTTTCATTATTATATTTTGTACATTTTGCTGCCACTGATTTCAAAGTTGTTTCCAAAACAATTCATTCATATGTGTTTATCAAATGTATAACAATATGATTAATAAACTTGGTGTTTGTGGTCTTAAATCTGTTGGTTCTTCTAGTCATTTATATGTGTGGATGAGGATGTCATTAACCCCTTCACTTCCTGGACGACGACTGGTCATGACAATGTAGAAACTTTCTTACTAGCTCTGACCAGACAGATGCAAGACTTATGGGGCTCATGTTGATACGCAAGTGACCATGTAGTCTGGTTATACCATGTGACCAATTCTAGCCAATCAGAAGCTAGGGTTAGGGTTAAGCATGTGGGTCATTTGCATACCAGATGGCCATCTCTGTCCAATCAGAAGCTAGGGTTAAGATTAAGCATGTGGGGTCTGTTTACACCAGGTGATCAGCTCTAGCCAATCAGCAGCTAGGGTTAGGGTTAAGCATGTGGGCAGTTTGCATACCAGATGGCCAGCTCTGTCCAATCAGAAGCTAGGGTTAAGATAAAGCATGTGGGGTCTGTTTACACCAGGTGATCAGCTCTGATCAATCAGAAGCTAGGGTTAGGGTTAAGCATGTTGGTCATTTGCATACCAAGTGACCAGCTCTAACCAATCGGAAGCAAGGATTAGTGACCATGTGACATGTTTATTTACATTAGAAACCACTTGTATACATTTTACTGAAGTTCAGAATACAATGATCACCGATCCTTTGATAATCCACAACAAACAACTCCTGATTACTTATAATTTAATCAGGGGATATTTCTGATATTTGGTCAAGGGTCAGGGGATATTAGGGAACTTCTTATTCCCTTATCTGTTAGATCTCAAGGGCTAGTCAAACAGCTTTCAATCTGAAAAAAAAAAAACATTTCCACTTTTGAGATGTTTAACCACTTGGTGGTTACTAAAGAATTTCTCCATGGACAATCTACAGTCTACAGCATCAAGAGTGAAAAGCAATAGTGAACAACTAACTAACCAAGTACTTTACTAGACAATTTAATTTATATCTTGTATAATATCACATATCCTTCTAAAAACAAACTTAACTATTTCAACATACATTAAATACATGTTATTTTTGGTCTAAATCAGAAAATAGTATCAAGGTTCAGTAAATCAACGTCAGGTATTTCTGTTCAATTGATTTTAAACAGTAAAAGACTAAGTAGAAACTGTCATCACGAGTCGTACATATTGTGTCACATACTGTATAAACCTGTTATATGCAATTGAATGAATTGAACTTTGAGTATTGTAAATACTTGACATTCCAATTGAGACAATATTCAACCCACATACCTCTAGATATCAATTCACATTCGATATCATTGCGGAAGTACTTGAAACAGGTTATTAAAAAATGAATACGTCCCCATAATTCACATAACAGTGCACTTACACTAAAGTGTATTCAATTAAAAAATCAGTTTCATCCTGGGTCATTAACTAATAAATTGGTTCCAATTTTACACGTAGACTCATAGTAAATTCAAAATTAAAAGGCCCACCGGGATGTAGGCACACTAACAAGGAAGTACAATTAGCGGTACCAGGAACCATGAATCCAGGAAGTATTGTATAGTCAAACATAACATTCATTCCAATTAATCTATAGAATACATTAAGTTACAAATATTGAAATTCTATTTTTTTTTATATCGATGAGCATTAAACAGATAAGTACAAACGACTATTACAATATAAATACGTACAAACACAACAGATGCACACGATGAAACACTGGAAATATCTAAGAAAATATACACTGTCTATTTCATCATAATAACAATAGGGGTCAGCACATGTTTCTCATCAGAATGGAGAATTCATTCCTAACTTTGTGCCGAACTGTAATCGAGCTCTTTTCTGGTAACGTTCTGCCAGTCTGAAAACAATAGATAACGATTTCTAAATCTGGACGCGATTCCATCGTTGAAATCTGACTCATTTAAAATGAACTGATTTTAACTGGATACTGATGACTTATAAATGAAAAGGCAATACAATTTGAGATTTCTGATAATTGACGGCCGTCTTTTCTCTAAAGACCCAATACTCACTTAATTTCTGTCAGTTTAATGAGTTCACTGATTGGAAGCAAGAAAAACGGCCAGATAAAAACCAGACACCAGGAGGCTATGGGGATATCTTTAACCCAGCCAATCATTGAGCTGTTTCTATTGGCTATAGCTACTGAGATACAAGCGTATAATAGCTGCAATACCAAACTGAAATATAATCAAATCATCTATTCATCACTAAAACATTACACTATACAGAAAAGTTTTTTAAGTTTCTGGAACATAACTTGAAATTCACTTGATTCAAATTTCAAATAATGTAGAAAAGCAGTAATATATACATTCTCAAAGAATTTCTATCAAATGACAATGGATCAATATCAAAGTATTTTTTTCAATGCTTAGTCATAAATATGGATAACCAGTGTGTTGGAAATGAGTTGATACCTACATAGATGGTACTGTAATACACCACAGAACGTTACTAAACGGTGGACGCCTCCACGTCGGGTAATTCACATTTACGAGACTCACTGATATACAAGCTGAAAATCATATACAAAATACATTTCAATCTATTCAGCATGATTCATTTTATCACAAGTAGTAGAAATACTTACTGAAACACAGAACGAGCTGCAGAACAGTGAGATTTTGTGCGATCGAATAACTACCCGTATAATCCGTACCCCAACCATTCCACGAGGCTGTCGTGCTAGAATTCCTAAAATACGTAACAGGATGATTCGTGAGAAAACACGACCAATGGACTAAACTAAAACTATGAGTCTTCCCCGTTTAGCAGCGCTAGAGACTTTGAGTCCCGACGATACTTACATGTATGTGAGAAGATTTTCACAATTTCTGTGCGGATTTTTCAGACAGATGTAATATAAACTGAGACCGTATGATAATAAACAGATCGCTAGAGATGGTATGAATCTGATCGCCGCGTATAGCAAAAACTCCAAAACCGTCTGTAATAAAAAGTAAACAAATATGATTTCAACGAAAACAACTACAGTAAGTTGTTCTAGGAACAATTCATTAGTTTAGTGCTGATAGAAACAATTCCTTTGGGTCATAGCTTTCCAGACTAGACTACCTGATATCTTTAATTGTAGTAATTTTACCAAAATGAATGTTCAAATTGAAATGAACTAGAAATTATTCATGGAAGTAACGTTAGTTGAGTAGAAAATAGTCTCAAATGGTAGTCATAGTCAGGTCTGGCTGTCCTAGGAATGAAATCAATGAGCCTACAGTATATCTCATACCTTGCGAGACAATGGCGACTTATCTTTAGTAGCAGCCTGACTCATAACGACCGGATCGATTTCATTACCCATCAACGACAAGGCTAAAGCGGGTAGAATGAGACAGATTAACCACAGTAGGTGGCGCCCGGTGAATATCGGCGGTAACAATAACACAGACGCAGCGAACTGTATCAACGTCAGTGACAGGTAGAAACAGAGTAGAGTTTGGAATGTGTTACGCATTGATTGAACATGAAACCGCGCCTGAAATACACAAATTACAAACAACATTAGTGGCCAACTACTGATCAACAGTTAGACTGTTCATTAAGTACTTCATGTGATTAATTTTCATCGTGTACATAGGCAAAACTAGCATATATCTGA
Source organism: Tubulanus polymorphus (assembly GCF_964204645.1). Lineage (NCBI taxonomy): Eukaryota > Metazoa > Nemertea > Palaeonemertea > Tubulaniformes > Tubulanidae > Tubulanus > Tubulanus polymorphus. The sequence continues at coordinate 1,266,160 of NC_134028.1, forward strand.
CACGCTTCCTCAGCAGATGAGTTTATAAATAAAGATATAAACATCAACTGTTAGATTACACGATCATTTATATGGAATCATGGTTAGTTAGTGATTCAGCCACTAGAGGGCCGTATGTGGCCTCTTAACAGCTAAGCAATATGCATCAATAAACTTTCAAGTTAGTCTTGTCGTAATCTCACTTATAAACACTTTCTCCACATTTTAAGTAATTTCTTAATGTTTTATCACCTATGTATAAAGATATGGTAAGAGTAAGATAAATATTTTGTGACTGAATTCTGTATTCTGTACGCAGTATTCTGTTCTCAGTATACTGAATTTTTTACTTTGCTTTATAGTAAATGTTTAAAATATGGAGTATATATTTCAATTTACCTCAGCAATTAGTTTAATATAACTGATATTAACATCTCTTCTATTAGCGATTGAACACGGTAAACTTTGTAAACTGTTCGACATTTCCATCGGTGAAATGTGTTCATCTTCCCAGACATCGACTACCGGTGACTGTTTAACACAGATACGAGGATACAACGGTTCAACTCCGATACTGTAAATACAACGGATAACGGTTAGCGTTTGAACATTCCGTCTGAATTCAGTTTGTCAGTTTAGGAGTTATATTCACCTTAGATCAGCCTGTAAGAATATAGCCGTGTTGAAGATATTCGCTGAACTGCCGAAAACAAGAACAACTTCACCATGTTCCTGCATTATCTTTATCATTTCAGTAGTAGCTACAAATAATCAAACACTTTTAATACATACTAATCTTAGTGGAAAACAAGTCTTAGTGGCAAACATCTTAGTGGCACACTAGTCTTAGTGGCAAACATCTTAGTGGCACACTAGTCTTAGCGGCACATAAACACAAGTCTCAGAGGCACACAACTCATAGTGGCACACAAGTTGACCAAAATGATTGATCAAAGCAACCCCAAGTCAAAAACTGAGTACAGTATTTCAGACTCCTCAGTTTTGAATCAAAGTGATAAAATATCAAAACTTGAATCTCAGCTTACTGAAGAGAGAAACCTTCTCTAAAATAAGGAACACAAACTAGGTAGGTGGCGACACTAATCTGAGCGGTAAGTGGTTAGTTATATACGTACTGTTATGTGTACAGTCAGTGAACAATGAAACCAATAACGGAACGTTGTCAACACTCTGAAGATGTGGACGGATATTTTCGATGCCTTTCGGAAGTTTTGCCTTTGAAAAAGAAATAAAGAACCCATTGAAACAACAGTGAAATATTGAAGTCACTGAGGAGGTAACTGGATTTTTTCTTACCCGATTAAGCATGTCATAAGCCATGCTATCATCAGTATTATCGGTATAATTAGAAGTAGCCTGACTGCGTGCTTCATCTTCAGCCGCTGCTTGTAACAGTAATAAATCAGTTTCATGCGTCGCGTTGACGACACGATTCTCGCCGTTTCCGTTTGTTACGATCACGTCCGGATTGACGTCTGCCCTTGAAGGTCGTCTCGATGATTCGTCGATCGGATCTTCCTTAATTTTGATTTGAATTGAAGATTCGTCGTCGGCTCCTCTGACATCTGCTCCCTTCTCTCCGTCATCCTCCGAGTTGAAACCGGGTGAGTTTTCGCTCGCCGTCGAATGTTTCGGACTTTGCGATGAATTCGACGATTCACTCGTTTTCTCACTGAGTAACGATATGTGACAATTCCAACCAGATTCGAGACCCATTTTCTCGGAGAACACCTGAAAATACAAACATAATCAGAAACAGTGAATCGCTGTGAATTGAGTCAAGAAACATCTATTGTCAGCAACAAGGCCGCCACTTTACCCCCTTATACAAATTGCTAGAGTTATCCATGTCATAACACAAAATTCCTCAAGTGAATCTACAGCAGGTGAATGGTAATAATTCTAGGTTTGAACTGTTAGTATTTATTCATTCTTCATGAAACACGTATCCGAAAAAGAATCACTTGGTCAATAGCACATCCAAATTCCTTTGTCAAATTTGTTTTGTCAAATTCCCTGTTTTTTCCTTTATATTTCTGATTGCCAGAGATTTCCAGGTTTTCCACATCACCCTGTCAATAGTTTACAGGAATTCTTACCCTGCTGCGAAGTTCATTTTCCTTTGAGAAATGTACAAATCGAATGCAAGCATTATCCAGATTCTCAATTAGTTGAACGATATCCTACAAAACAAAACATAATAGAATATTGAGCCGGGAACGGGAGGGTTACAGAGGGTTCTCCTGATGATTTATACCGTACCCCTTTAGCGTGATATTGCATGGTGATCATTCCGATGAATATCTGATTGCATTGAGCTCTAAAACAGCTATCGACGTCGCACAATGAAAGCTGACTGGATTGACTGAGTAATGAATCCATACTGTGAACGCGTGGTACGTTTGATAATGAATCTTTCTTCACTCGACAGTCTAATGATTCTACGTCCCACGAACTGAAAAACACAACAATCTTCAGTTAACTTAAATTGAGATGAACTTCCAGTAATTTTGAGTGAAATAATGGTGAGACTGATAAACCAGCACGCAGCAGTAGGCGATTACTTACTGAGTAGGAGTTGGACTTCGATAAACTGAGTTGATTTCAAATCCTTCCTCCGGTAATTCGATGTAGATATCTTTGAATTTGGTACTGATTTTCTCGGTGAGGGGACAGTAAGAGAACGCTGAACAGTAAGCTGACATACTCTGACGATGATAGAAATCGAGCACTCGACGACTGCAAAATAGATAACCTTCTATACAGAAGCAATCATAAACTCTACAATAGATCATAGACTATATTAGACCCTTGACAATTCAAGAGGAAGAACACAAACGAAGAGGACTTCATTCTCTATAGTTAGCCTTACCGGTCTGAATCAGTGAGTGAACATAGATCCCGACCATTCCAGTAATCAGAACACAAATCGAGTAAGATATCAGCAGTGCCTTGTGTCATCAACTGAGCCATTCCTACATAAAACCACAAAATTATTAATCACTATCAGAACCTGACATCAGATCAGTTTTTTCCAAGAATTGTGGATAGAACTTCTACTTCTACTTAACAGGGTTCCCACAGATGAGGGAAATAAGGAATTCTAGATTCATAAGGATAATCAGGGGATTTGAATGGCACAAGGAACAGCCCCCACTAGAGGATAAGTTATGACTTTTCGTTCAAGGGTTACAGGGTAATCAGGAGATTATGGATTCTCTGATTCTACTTACCAGAATTAGTCTCTTTAACGGCGACTGAGATCATGTTAGGCATCGGTGTTTTATGTCTGATGAACGATCGGGTTCTGTATAGACGATCATGAGTTCCCGCGTCAGACGACTGAAATTAACCAATCATAAACCATCATTACTGAGATAAGTTTTTCTTGAAAATAATCAAATTTACAATAATATTCGTAAGCACCCTAAATCTTACTCATCTTGTCATAAATCAATAATCTAGGGATTAGTTTCTTTTAAAAACGAATCTGACCTTCAAACTATTTATATGTATAAAGCACGTAGACTTTTCTCTTGATATTTCAACCACCTCAATTATCATTCTAACTACAGGTAAAGTAAATACTGTATTTTCACGATCTAACGCTCACTACTGGTTATCTTACAAAATAACTGCAAACCATGTACGTTTAATATATCAGTTGCGTCTAAAGTTAAACTGTTTCATGTAGCGTCACACTATTAGGTGGTTTGTGATGGATGTTTTCTACTGATGTTGCATTTTGAGTGTGAAATATACCAACGTAAATTATCCGGTTGTTAGGGGAAGATGAACCCATACAAAAATAGATTTTCTTTTTAATGAGAAAATCGAAGATCGAAGGAAATAATAATAAGAAAAAGCGAAGAAATTTGGAGGCGCATGAAGCAAAAATGAAAACTAAATCCCGTTTATATGGCAAGAAGAAAAAGGCGATCATTTCATCAGGAATGACAAAACCTTAAAGAACTTTGTAGGATCAGGGTCTGCGCTTCGCTGTACCTTACATACTATGAAATGATGAGTTATTTTTGTTTCTACTAGAATGCTCTCGGTGTGCCATCGGAAAAATAAGCTAGCAGCAAAACCCTTGTATGAAATAACAGCGTGCAGGGATGAACAAAATGAACATCGAAATAATATGATATAATATATCGTATATGAGTAGAAATATCTATTGTACGAAAATACGGCGTAAAAAACAACGCAATAATGAATGAATTCGCTATATGACTGATAGTTAGCGGATTAAAAAAATTGTTGTGTGGATAAGAAAAATTTTGAATAAAAATCATCTCAAAATATCAAATTTTTTAAAATTTTACCCAGTAAATTCACTGAGAGTCTGGCGTTTACACTGGTATTCTCGATGTACTCAAAAATACTAGCGTATCTTATTAATTTGCGATGATAATGAGATGATTTTTTATAAAATGGATTATTTGGTATCAAACCTTTCTCCTAAAATAGCGCATATATTCGAACCACCACTGTAAGGGAGAAATAGCTGACAAATATGAAATACACTGTCTCTTTTCTTTTTATATTCCGATGACTTCACTAGGGAGATTGTGTTCCACGTGAAAATCAGTTTACTCAGCATGAGTACTGCACTTTTACTGCACAACTGTTCTAAGCCATACATTCAAAGTATGAGCTTTCAGTCAACCGTCACTTGTAGTGAAAATGCAGTGATAGCGATATCGAAAACTGAGACCCTGAGGTCCTGTGTCGCTAGGCTCCGTATTCAACTTTCCAATCATGCATTCTATTATGATTTAAACTTTTAATCAAGCTGATAAATCTTTAGGGCGTATTCAACTGCTCGGTAAAATTCATATAAAGCTTTGGGTTCATAATACGCTCGTAAATTGTGGTAGAAGCAACGGACTTGAATGAAGAGTTGATCGCAACCTACCACATGTGAACAAACCAAATTCAAAGACTACAAAAATCACAGATCGATTAGAAACAAAACTACACATTATCAGTAAATGCACAATTAAATTCATTAAAAACAGATAAAACCAAAACATGAAATTCCTCCACGGAATTTTGAAATACACACCAGATAAATTGTCATCAACAGTCTCAGGTAAATGATTTGTAAATGAACTGTTACTTACAGCATATTTATACATTCCAAGATGCGTCTGAAGATCGAATATATTCATCGCTTCATCGGCGAAACCGATCTGTTTCGCTAATTCGCATAAACATCTAAAAATACACGGAAAAATCCGGTTAATGTTTTACAAAAAAGACGCAGATTTTTACACAGAGTACGATGCTCATTTCCCCGGGGAAAAATACAGCGTATTACTAACAAGATAAGAGAGGGAGATAGAGATGACGAATAGCTAAATACCATTCACTGAAACAATCTATCAATCGCATATAACAAAATGCACTTCATAAAATCATTAGATAAATCAGAGAGCAACATTTTACGAACAACTAACAAGAGATTGAAACCGATGCTTAAAAATTAGACCGATATCTAGCCATTGTTTCCCAGGGCCTGTATTCAGACTATTTGAAAATATATTCCCTATTAACAATCATTCAATGTAGGATCATCATTTAAAACTTGAACAGCACTTATTTCAAAATCAACATGAATTAATATACCGGTTAATTTGAGTAGTAAAATTGAGTTGTGCAACTATCTCAGTTATATATTAAACTTCAATGAAATAATAATTCTCTACAAAGCCAAAAAATGTCCAGTATGATTCGGCGCGATATTTAAAAAGCTTTTAAGCAAGAAACAATTCAATTTAGTATAAAACGAGAACGATTCTGATTAATCTGTGACTGGAACCCATTCGTAACGGACTAGGTTAGAATTAAACCGTTGAAGATACCGTCAAAATGAGAGAATATGAGACACGAAAGGCTATAGTAGTCAGAGTGATTCAGTAGTAGAGATATTCCCAGAAGAAAGTGACCGCTACAAGTGAGAAATTCTTTACGATGAAATTACGTAGTGTCACATATTTGTTTTTCATGAAAAGTAAACCTGTCCCCGGCGTCTCTTATTTACCTGAGTTTAGACTCCGTTTCCCTACAATACATAAACAAGAACATAACATAAAAACCAACTGATGATAAAACCGTAAAACCCTGAGCAGTATCGGATATTCAGTACCACAGAGACAGAGAGAGTTAGAATGAGAATTTCAAAGCGGTAATAAAGTTATAACGGATAAAATAAGCTAAAGATCCTACTGATTCATGTAAGAAACAAGTCCACTATTGGCTGAGGTTATAAAAGGGGATGAATATAGGGAACTTCCAGATGTAGACAAATGTTTATACGATCAGTGCTTTGAAAACCGTTATTGAAAGGCTAAGCTAAAATAAGAAATACACGTCTTCGCATTACCTTCGATTAACTACGGCTATTGTATCTTCTTTCTTATACGACGCGCACGTGATATGATCAGAGAATTTCGTGTATTCATCAGCGAGTTCAGTGTTACATGTATTCAATAATATATTCAAACCCTACACAAACAACAAAACTACAGTCAATAAACTGTTATGTATGAAACTGGTGTGTTTTAGATATAAGGAGCACGTACCAATGGTTTCAATGAATCGATGTGATTTTTCCAGTTCGGATCATCGAACAACAAACCGTACGGATGCTGAAAACATTCATTCGAAATACATTCAACGTCAACAAGACACGGATACAAATAAATATGAATTCTAAATAGTCGTAATTACCTTTAGATCATGAGTCACGTCTAAAACTTCGACTTTACTTTCTTGGTAAAAACCTATAAATGTTTAAAACAGTAAAATGTTTGTGCATAGATGTCGACCCGTAGAAGATAAATTGTCCTGACCGAGTGGAGTACAAATCCTGGTTCAACATTTCCAGTTAAGAATTTTTGACTCTACGGTTAAAACATTCAAAATGAACTAATGTTAAAACAATCAAACAGAAGCGTGTGTTATAACGAACCTTGATCCATAACGCTATCAACACGTTTGATGTCGACGTGTTTTCCATCGCGTTTAGTAATATTGTTTGTTTCCACGTGTAACTCATCGTCAGACGTCTCTTCCTCCGTGAGTCCCGTGTCTTTTGGAGTCAAGAAGAAAACCTTTTCAGCGACGGGAATCGGCCATGAGAGGATACCCTTCTTATCGACGCAACAGAAAGCCTAATAACGAAAAAGACAAGATACCTCCTCAGATATTGTAATTTTGCTAGCACAATTTGCAAAGATTTTAGTAGTCCGGGTTCAGGGTCATGCCCATGAATCAGTATAACTCACTGTAGCAGTTCCGAGTGCGTGCACCATCGACACCGTTCTGGGAAGAACTTCACTTTTACCGAGCAAAATTTCTTTGAAGTTAATCGCGAGTTCGCGCCAAGTGAATTCCTCAGTAGCTTCATCCATTGAGATACTGCTATCATCGGAACACAGGTCATCCGTACTTTCCTATAAATTCATTTCAATACAATTTGAATTACAGTTAACCCTTGATTATCCGGCACTGTTTGGTTGCTATGTTTAGTTGGTTAATAACTGAGGATGGAGGAGGATCACTGAAGATAAATTCAATTGAGACAATCAACTGAATTTTGTAATCACGATTCAAAATTTGGGCAGAAATGAAATGTTCGATATTTATGAAAACGAAAAGATATGAAAGTTACCGGTTGTTTCGAGGTTTCTAATGATTTCTGATAAACAGTAAGTATTCTCGCGAGGCCGTAATAATTCAATAAATTCCATAAAACCGGAAAAACTAACGGCACAAGAGGTAATACGGCATAAACCTAAAAATAGACAAAATTAACATAGAACAATGTTCCCAGTTTTATCTGGCAGTCCAACTCATTTTAGGAACTCATTTGAGCAATAAATAGATAAAACCGTAATGATAATATTTTGATTTTGAATTGACGTTTTATTTCAAACCTGAAGAACGAAAGCCATTTCAGCCCAATGTCCGACGTTATCCTTGAGGAAAAAATATCTCATCATATTCACGAAAAACATCAACATCTGAAAATAAAAACAATCATCAATTTATTCATCAAACAATGATTTCATCAAAAATGGGATTATTGTGTTTTTACTTACGAAAACAACCGGAACGATTATTCTCTGAATAATGACTGAACCTATTTGAAACTGTTGATGATGCAGGATACTCTCGGGTTTCTTATCTCCGTCTTCTAGAGTCAGTCTAACGTATTCAAACGAATCAATCAGTTCCAGAACATTCACTTTCTCACATTAGTGGTGGTCTTTGTATTTTTGTATATATTTATTCTTGTTTGAATTTTGCATGATTTTTCTATCATGTATTGATTGAAATATCTATAAAATATCCTATAAAATGCCTCTATGGTTCACCGGTCCCAGGTAGAATTCCAGTTCCATTTGTGAGCGGTGAATCATGAATGACCGGTTTCCTATAAATTGTCAGATTTTCTGTGTACTGATGCATTTAACAGCAGTACAGGATAGCAAGTACTAAACAGTACAGGATACACAAAGCTGTAAGTTGAACTATCATATACATTTCATTTCTGAAATATTAGAAATTGTTGATATCCCCTTTTTCATGCGCCATGCGTTTTTTCCAGTTAATGAGAAGAATAAGAGAAAAGAAAAATTGAATAAATGAAGAAATAAAAGGTCGGATCAGGGCATACAACCTTACTCAGCCGCAATTCAAAAGCTAGGTGAGATTTTTTTCCGGGGACATTGAAATTCCTTCCTAAAGAATATATGATATTTGCCAAAAAGGGGACGGGGTCTACAGCTACAGTATACAGTTCCAACTCAATGAAAGTACTCTATCTATGTCGTAAAAATAAAATCCCCCACACCAAGAATAAAAGCGTAAATTATTCGACATTTCGACTATATGCTAATAGTCATCTTTTAGACAATTTTCCTGAATATGACTATTACAATATAGTCGAAATATCCAATAAATAGAAGCTCAAGGAAACATAAGTTAAAGATACCTGAGATTTTTCACATAAGGAGTCTCTAGTGTGATATGAGGAATTGGCTCGAGTGGTTTACGACCTTTAGGAGCCGTAGTCGGTGCTTCGCCTTCGATTGTTGGCATGAATATATCACCGGGTACGTACACCTTCGCTTCATCGCTAGTAGAACCCTAAAACAACAACAAAATCGTACGGTGTATTCACTAGAAAACAGGACAATATCGTGAACTATCAATCCATCAGACGCGTACCTCAACTTCTTTACAATGCACCTGAATCTCTTGACCTGGCCGCAGTAAAATGAGATCACCTTTGACTAGAAAGTTTGTCGGTAAATTGACTAGTTCGTTATCACGAAACGTCCATTGAACGGAGACGCACGGAGAAAGTGGACTGTTCAGATTTAAATAGTTACACGGATACCACGCGTTCAATTTGATACATTCTGAAATTAAGTCGATTGAAGATCAGTAGATAGTAACCAATTCATCACAAAACTCCATTCATTAAATTTTCACTGAAAATCGATAGCAGAGTTCGAAGGTATGATACACGAAGGTATGATACATGAAGGTATGATACACGAAGGTATGATACACGAAGGTATGATACATGAAGGTATGATACACGAAGGTATGATACACGAAGGTATGATACACGAAGGTATGATACATGAAGGTATGATACACGAAGGTATGATACATGAAGGTATGATACACGAAGGTATGATACATGAAGGTATGATACACGAAGGTATGATACACGAAGGTATGATACACGAAGGTATGATACAGGAAGGTATGATACACGAAGGTATGATACACGAAGGTATGATACACGAAGGTATGATACACGAAGGTATGATACACGAAGGTATGATACACGAAGGTATGATACACGAAGGTATGATACACGAAGGTATGATACACGAAGGTATGATACACAAACTTGCACACAATAATGACTAATGCCTATTTGAACTTTGCTTCAGCGGATGTCTGGTGACAATTCTTTAATACTAAATTGTGAAATGGATTAAAAATTGATTTTCTAGTTCAGCTACCCATCTGTGCCGGCCCTTTAAACACCTATAAAAACTGACTGAGCCAGGCCACCCGATATCCTCTCAAGCAAAACTGAAATAGACATCTATACTAGTGAGTTAATCAAGATCATGATTCAGTTTACCTTCTAAGTTGCGCAAGACATCTTTGGTTTTGTTTACTAATTCAGTTTGTTTGCACTGGTCGTCCCAGCCGGTCATATAGACATTGGCCACACCCAAAATCAATAGAATCAACGCTTCCAACACGTACCACACATATCTGTTCGATGAATAAAATAAGGTAAGAAGTAAAAAGGACAGGGATGCTGGGTGGGGGTTGTTGTGTCTGTGTAGTGTGTGGGGTCCATGGAATAAACTTACCTCGAGTGATCATCAGTAAAGTAGAAACTAATGAGTAAAAATACGACCATGAGAATGATAATCACGCAGTCAGGCCAGTGAAATACTGACTTTTTATTGTGATGATAGAAAGCTGAATTAGTGAATTTTTTCGTCCATGATTTTTGGGATTGTTGAAGTTCGTAATTGTTTAATTCCTGTAGCAATTCCTGGTATAATCGCTGTAAACCTTCCCGGCTGCTGAAACCATTCGTCGTACCCTCTCCCATCGTTCAGTTCCTTTATTGCATTCTCTTTCTATCCGTTTTACAGATTTATTCTTCAAAAAATTAAAAAATACAACCAAAAATTTATTCTCTGGCGCTCAACGACCTTGACGCGATTAACATGGGATGGTACTAAATACTGACAAAATTCGTCCAAACCAATAAACTCGCGCCGGGCTGCTGGCGCAAAAAATCACCCCATCCTAGGTACCGTACAACCCTACCGGTACTAGGCCTACCTATAATCAAAGATATATCATACTAAATGACATTTCATATCATTCAATTATATGACAAATTTGCCTCGTATTTATTCGACCATCATTTCCCAGACACAGACTGGTATTTTGCCCGCGCCTCCACTCTCGGTCGCTTCATTCAAGTTGATGTGCCGGGCTTTTTACCCACTTTTGTGGGCTTTTATGTTTAGATGTGAAACCCGATCAAAATGTTATACAGCGGGTTTCCTTATTAAAATAAATGCAATAGAATTTGCCCCTTTCGCCGACCATCAACACATCTTAAACGACTCCGACTCAGATTGTCTCTCGAGGCGCCGGGTTTCGGGGGGGGGGGGGGGTAAATATATATTTTTAATGAGTCTGTTTGTCGGAAAGTTTGATCCGGGCATAAATTACGTACATTGCATTCCCGAGAAATGATTCAATTTTGTAATATTATAACGTAATCGCGTGCACGGAGATATACGTGGGGACTGTGTGGTCTGGACCACCTGGACCACTCTGAATCAGCATCAGTAATTACTGGGTTTGAACCCAGGACAACCCTGTACATCCTCTATTCAGCATCAGGACCACTCTGAATCAGCATCAGTAATTACTGGGTTCGAACCCGGGACACCCCTGTACATCCTCTATTCAGCATCAGGCCACTCTGAATCAGTATCAGTAATTACTGGGTTCGAACCCGGGACACCCCTGTACATCCTCTATTCAGCATCAGGACCACTCTGAATCAGCATCAGTAATTACTGGGTTCGAACCCGGGACACCCCTGTACATCCTCTATTCAGCATCAGGACCACTCTGAATCAGTATCAGTAATTACTGGGTTCGAACCCGGGACACCCCTGTACATCCTCGATTCAGCATCAGAACCACTCTGAATCAGTATCAGTAATTACTGGGTTCGAACCCGCGACATCCCTGTACATCCTTTATTCAGCATCAGGACCACTCTGAATCATTATCAGTAATTACTAGGTTCGAACCCGGGAAAACCCTCTACATCCTCTATTCAGCATCAGGACCGCTCTGAATCAGTATTGAGTACTTTTAATGTCATCACAACAGGGACGAACAAGTCTTTTCACTCTCGAAAGACCTTGAAACTAGTTATTGTTTATTTTGACTGGTATGGTAACCCTTCTCCCTAAGAGTGAACTGACTTGTCACAGTCTATGAATTTTCCTTATGCAAAAAGACATTATCATCCGTGAGGAACTCATGTGGTTCAATGAAATCAAACGTTTTAGTCGGATCTCGACAGTCAGCTAAAGATAGTCTGGTGCAGTAGTCAAAATCAACTCAAAAACTACTAGATATTTTTCTATTAAGCATTTTACACTTTCTTTCGTCATTGAAATGACATTAGAACAATATAATATTACACAGCCTGACAGTGATCATCTCTCATACGAGTCAACTCTACATAAATAAGCATCAATACACATCCCTTTCATTTATCGGTTGATATACATGTATATACGTTTATTACACTTTAAACTGGTGTAACTAAATAAGTTTTTCCCTATTATACTTAAACAAAGTAGCAACAAATCAAGAGTTCTATTTGCTTATTCAGGGCAGGTGTCTACCACTCAATAGATAGAACATAGAGAATTATTCACGAAAAATGTATTAAGAAAGAGGTGGCCATGTCAAACACACACATAGACACTGGACTGGAGGAGCATAATACATTTCTACGCTCATTTCAATAAAATCTTTGCAGTAAGCGAACAACATGAACAGATCACAAAAATGGCTTCCTCTAAACCCCTCCATATTTCATCCTTCCTACGATCGTTGCAGAAACCGTTTGCACAAATAAATCAAAGCCAAGTACAAATTCAAAACCAATGCATCATTCAGGGGCAGATCTAGGAACATTGGAAGCCAGGTGTCCAGAGGAAATAACTAATTTTTCAGATAAAGCAGGACATCTAGCTATTAATGGGGTCCAACCCCCAGTTTAAGATATTATTGAAGAAATATGTCCAAAAAGATGCAAATACTGAGAGGATGAGAATGAAATTTGCAGGTTATAACTACCTCTGTCTTGACGAAAAGGGCAACCTCAAGTGAAAGGCAGGGGTCCAGACCCCGAAACCAACTCCTAAATCTGTCTCTGATTATGAATTGGTTGGCGGTGATGTTTATATAGTACAGCAATGGTTTAAATGTAGCTTTATCGAAAATATCACTACAGAGTAATGCAAATATAAAAATTATCTTTATGATAAAGTTACAACACTTTCCCTAGAAATCATTACTCTAAAGTATGAAAAAACACCGAACATTAAAGTTTTATACAATTATTGTACAAAATCAAAAATATATCGACTTTTTTGTTGCAAAAATGGAAGGACGCGAAAATATAATATGGATCCTTAATGAACCCAACACACCCAAGATATATTCACATTGGTAGTTGACTTTTTTCTATCATCTTATCGTCATCATTTTCAAATAAAGATTCTTAATAGTTTTATAAAATGCAAGAAAATTTACACCATTACTTTTTACTAACAAAATAACAACAAGCGTCGTACGTCATTTACTCTTGACTCTTCAAGCACCTCAGCAGTTCACTACAAACAATTCACTCAAATTATATGTATCGCCTTTATATCAAAATGTACCAGTTAGTGCACAGATCTTAAAATAGTCAATTTAAGATTGGTTGATACAGGCCGGAAACTCATGTGAAAACAAATACAAGGGTCAGTTTAATTAATAAATCGATCAACAGAAGATCCAGTTTTTTTCTTATTTCCAAATTGTTGTTGTTATATTAGCTACTATATTAGTAATCTAAGTTGAAATTGACGACTCTCAGGACTCCAGTTGCATAGTTCTCGGTTCAACTTGAGTCTAGAACTGTGCAACTGACTCCTGAGCTGTAAAACTGTCCCTGTAAAGATTGTTTTTTTCCTACACTCGATACATGGAAAATATCAAAATAAAACACATTAAAAATCATGGTCCATATTAATTCATACACGAACATTTAGAAATAAATAAATGTTTTACATCTTTGAGGCTCTCAATTTGCTTGAATCAACGAATAACACAAAATGGAATTCTGTTTGATAAAATGAACACCACTTTTATTGCGAATTCGCTGTCCAGCAATGGGGCCTAGTTCATTAGGCATCCTGGTCCACTTCAATACACAGTGCAGGCCCTGAGCAGTGATACCACAATCTTTCATGAGGCAAATATCCATTGACATACATAACAAAAATACATTACCACTAACATTGCGAGTAAAATGATTCATGTCACTTTCAAAGGCTGATATTTGTGTTTCTAGTCAAACTAAGGCTAAATCATTAGGTACCAATTAAGAGATTTTTAGCAATTCTATCTTATATTAAGTTATGCCCAATTAGCAATTTGGCTCAAGTTACAACTCGGTCAAGAAGCGTTACTCATGCAAGGGTCAAATTTATTTCAAGACGAAACATTTTTTTTAACTAATTGCGCCAATGCGATTTTCATTTCGCAGTCATTACAATAATTAGAATTCTATAGTTCTGTAGAATTCAATTCTCACTTGACTCTATCGAGTTACAGTTCATTCATTTTCCATATTAGAATCCTAGTGTAAAATTCTACCCACCAACAGTGGAACTGGGTCCATAACTATGGAACTGGGTGCAGAACTATGGAACTGGGTCCAGATCTGTGGAACCGGGTCCTGAACTATGGAACTGGGTCCAGAACAACTGTGAAACTGGGTGTAGAACTGTGGAACCGGATCCAGAACTGGGTCCTGAACTATGGAACTGGGTCCAGAACAACTGTGGAACCGGGTGCTGGTATTTATTGACTAGTTATACACATATCTAATAAAAAATGCTCGTGAAAAGTTACACGAAGGATTCAACTAAATAAGTCATCAAGGTAATTCAAGTTACCTCTGATTACAACTGGGTTCATATATACATGTACCGGTACATAAAATGGCTTCATTGATTAAGTTTAAGGATCAGTTGCTCGATAACTGACATAGTGACAATTAAAACTGTATTGTTATAATAGTATTCAAATGGCGGCGACTGACCCTAACACGCGTGAGATAAACATGTTGAAAAACATATTCCAAGCCATTTCTATCCAAACACATCATTATAGAAGGAACTACCGGTACCTCAGAGTAGATCGGCGTCATACATTTGAAGCTCAAGTTCACAGTTTTAAGCACATTGAATTGATTTAATCCTCATTCACAGTTTTCGTATAATCCTTGAATTCAATCGGTGATTATAATGAGTTTCTCTCTCAGTTGAGGAGTTAAAGTGTCCCCGACGGAACCCAGATGGTTTTCTTCTGTTCAGATTCGATTGTCGCTTTGATCTGGGTGCACATAAACGCTAGATTTCCACCCATAATCACAGCTGAAATTATACGCATACAAAATATTCAGATTCAATCAATCATTATTGATCGATAAAACAATATCTATTCCAACTTTATCCTTTTATATACTCAAACGATGCTTCTTACCTGAAAACAAATGCTTGTAATCTTGTTCAATTTCTTGGAAATGTTCAAAAAGTTCCTTGGCAGCTTTGTTGCTCAGTTTTTCTGGCAAAAACCGAGTATCTTTGACTTCACTAAAAATGCACAAAATCAAAAGAATATCATAGATTATCGTTGATGAAAAATGGTAAGAGAGATGATGATGATGATGCGGAATTTTGTACCGTATTTGTTTGACGTTCTTGTGTTTAGTAAATAAGACTATCGGATAGATGTGACATCTATGTAGGATTTCAATACCGCACGCACCGACATTTAACATACAATGACGATTCTGAAATATTCATTAACTCAAAATGAAATATCCACGATACCGAATAACATCATCGCCTATTGGGTTCAAATATACAAAATTCACAATTAGAGAATCAGAAACCAGATTCAAAATAGGCTACCGATTTCATTCATTTACAGACTTCATGTTTTTCATAGTTTTCATGATTTAGTTCAAAGAGCCCTGACGCTATAGAGATTTCTTAAACAAGATTAGAGCTGAACTTCTGACATTCTGCGTCTTGTGATTATATCCATGTGTACCAACAGTATAATCCACATATATATGGATTACATGTATATGAAATTTATGTTTTATGTCCATGTGACTCGACCTCGCCCAGATGGGCTAAAAGCCCGGGGGCTGTTTTACGGGGGGGTGTGTGTTATCACGACTATGAAAAGAGTTTAATTGATAATCACTTTTTCTGAAATGCCTTTAATTCCGTCTATTGTGATGACTTCGAAACAATCTTCTCCTTTTTTGTGATAATTCACGAATAATCCGTCCATCTGTCCTTTTTCCATCATCGCAGGAGAAGCTTTGATAATTTCTGACGGTGGCAAAAAAATCATAACATAAAATTTATAATTTCCTTTCAGAAATTCATAGAAATCAATGAACGACAATATATTACGTATGCTACGTACCGGGTTCACAACGAGTGAAACGATCCGGTGCCTCAGACGTTAAATAACTAACTATCGGTTCGGCTAATGGACCCAAAATCAATACAGGACGACACATTACATCTTAAATAACAAAATATAAACGCATTATAGTAACGTTCTTAGATTCAACCTCACTTGTCAAGGTTTGATTGCTTCCTCCCGAAGCAACACAAACCCTGGCCGCAGACCCATCATTGGATCCTTTACCCTTTTGGGCGGACAGGATACCGCTCAGAGGCCAATTAGATGTGTTATATAATAGAGACAAATCTGCTGGTAAAAAACAAACCAGCTGATTGGTCTAATATATATGAAGGGTCTGCGGCCAGGGTTTGTGTTGGTGTGAGCTTCAGCGGGAGGCAATCAAACCCTGGCAAGCAAAGATGTCTTAGATTAAGATCTCTATCGAATCTCGCCAAGACTAGATAAACTTACGATCGAGTCTTGTAACTTTTTGATAGGTCAACATCGTACCATCTGCAAATAAACGCATTCGAAATATGTTTAAATCGGTCGCTGAATTTCATAAGTCTGAAAATCTTTCTTTGTTTCTTATATCCTAGATGTTTCATATATCCTAATAACGTGACTATTAGGAAATAGCGGAAATTTTTTAAAAAAATTATTAGCTCAAGGAAACGTTTCGAACATTTACGGTGAATGCAAAAGCTAGCTGAAAGCCAATGAAACTCCATGAGAGTGACAAGGTTGTATGTACTCTCGATTGAACTCACCGTCTGAGATGGGCCAAATATCAGCGGACATCGAGACATCAGAAAATGACGTCAATTCACGACTGTCTTTAGAATTATTTCGTTGATGTCGTTTACGACGGAAGAAACTGCGACGAGTCGAACCCGAACCACGACGTGATTTATTGAATTCACCACCGTCTTCCATCGCTACTTCTGAGGCGCTTCGTCTTAGAGTGAACTCATCTTCTAATCTATATATATATATATATATATATATATAACACAATCCATATGAGTTCAGGTTCAAATAGGTCGATCTCAACTTGAAATGAGGATTATTATTCATGTTTAAGAATTTATAGAGTGGCTTAATCCAAAATGGCTCTAAAGTGGTTTATCAATTGAACTCAAAATTATGTTGCAAGTTACAAAACTGATAAATTAAAATATATTATATTTCTATAAGTTCATCTAAAGATTTGTTTTGTAACTTTGATGATTTAAGGTAAAGCGTTTCATAGAAACTGGTGCATTACAAGATAAGCAAGGCATACTTTAATTCGTTGTCGAGAAATTGTAACTGCTTACCTCGATTTACTAGGTACCGTGCCGACCTGTAACCGGTTTCCACTGTTATCCACTAACCACGCTTTCCACAATCCGATCACACCGTTATAAACAGTATTCGATACGTAGAGAACGTCATCTTTTTGAAAAGTCAGTTCACTGTCAGTTTCAGCTTTCTTATCGAATTGCACGCGTACGTAAAATGCATCTCCAGACGTGTCCTGACTGATTTTGTTGTATTCTACAAAACATCGATTAAAATGATTAATTTTCCAGTAAAATATTGCTGAAAAGCTGTTCAGAGAATGCTGGTAGAACGTACTGGTGCTGTTGTACTGAGCGAGAATAGTAACAGTTTCAGCCGGTCGTGACACTTCATATAGAGCCTTCTCAGCCGTAGCACCTCGTAAATCAACACCATTAAACTGTAAATATATAGAAAGAGTTACTTAACAAACAGCAGGCTTCAAACAACTATAACTTATACTTATATTCTACTGAGTGACAACTTAGTCTTAGCTCGATATAAGTAGAAAATAGGGCTGTCAACCTCTAGAGTGCTATCAGTGACTAATTGAATTTTTTCAGTAAAATTTCATTGAAATATGATAGAAAATGTTCAAATTAACCAATAATCAATAGTAAAACCCTCAGTTACATCTTCAATAATTTTGTATGCATCAATACAAATCAAATCAGTATTTCTCAGTACGTTTTTTGGCAGTACTAACCTCTAATATTTGATCACCTCTCTGTAAACCGTTGATACTAGCAGCCGGACTATCTGGAGCGATATCTCTGATAAATATACCGGTAGCGTTTCCACCTATCAGACTGATTCCGATATCGGACGATGTTTTCTTTAAGAAGACGAATCTCGGTTCACACGGAGCTGGTGCTGATTCTTCAGCTATCGTTGTACTGCGTAGACTAGCGTTAGCGCTGATATCACTACACAAAATATATAAATCATTCAATTAATCTTAATTCCCTTCCTAACAAATATTTTCTGATAAATACATATCATAGTGCAGAAGTGGAAATGTACATGTATGAGGGGGAAAGGACAATGGATAAGCCCTGAGGATGGAGTGGAGCGGAGTACCCCAAAAACAAATGGATTATGTTCATTTGATGTCAGTGATGATGATATCAACAATGAGAAAATGAAGATGTTATAATATCGAGATTAATACGACAAGATTTAAACGCAGTTTGAGCAATAAGCAGTTAGAGACTCTAAGTAACATCTGGGTACAGTACCACAGTTGTCAATTAAGTTTGAATTTAACGATGAACCATGTACGGTAACTGGATTCTGATTGATTAGAATTAAGTTCACACATTTTCTAAAACGTACCGTCTAAATTTCAGTTTAGATTTCGGCGAGTTTGTCGGCGTCGAAGTCAACGTTTCAGAGGAGCCACGATGAGGTTCTTGTCGACTAGGAACCGGTGAACTAGGATTAGAACTCTGAGGAGTTGAACTCGAACCGTCCGAGTCATATGAATCTCGGAATTCTGTAAGAAAACCATAATTAAAATCAAAATAAACCCACAAGTGATAGATAAGAGTTTCATTCAGTTCCAATCAGGTTTAAAGCCCATGGGAATTGTGCACTTACTCCTTGGATTGTATTGAACCAGTATAGTGATACTATCTCCTAATTGACGCAGAACATTAGCTCCTTGTTGATAGGTGGCGTTACGCATGTTTATACCACAAACCTAAAGAAAAATACAAAATATCAGCATTTATTGCGTTTCATCAGCATCATGGTTCCCAAAGTTACAGCAATGCAATACCAGATTGGATGAAAATTGTATTTTGAGTTGTGATACCTCGAGTAGTTGATGTCCGATAACGAGTCCCGCTTGAGCTGCCAAACTTCCCTCAGCGACCGACGATACAAATATTCCACCTTTCAATCCGGGTTGGATTTGAATCCCGAGCGGAACAGAAGTTTTCTCAATCGTTATACTACGAATTTCACCTTTATGCGGTCTACAAAAAAATGTTACGTTTCAGTTAATTGTTAACCTTTTCCCATCTGTCGGCTACTGTGTAGTCTCAGGTGCGCTCTCTTTCACATTATATCAGTTGGCAAACACAATAAGTACCTAATAAACCCAAACCCAAGTTTGTGAATCCCCTGATTATCTCTTGTTGTTTTGTATTTAAGGCAAGTCTCAAGCGATTGGCAAACAAACCATGACCTCACTTGTAATGCCACCAGTATACATAGTCACAGACAATAAGTGATTTACAGACTAGTTTATAAATCCCCTCATTATGTTTAGTAGTTATGCGCGGTAAGTCTCCAGCACCGACGGACAAGCAACACCTGTATTTCAAATGAAACTTACTTTCTGAGCTGCTGTGCTTCAATCGGTGTTGAGCCTAACGATGAGACTGATCCAGGGCTATGTAGATCTATTGGAACGAAAGGACTGCTACAATGTGACACTGAAAAATAATTAGCATGATACAACCATGAGTATGAACTAGTCAAATAATTTTCTGAATACGATAGGTCATATTTTAAATGGAGTATCGCTAATGGAGCAACAATACACTGCATTATTCCTAGTGAATATTACTACATTTTCTATGAAATTTATACTGGATTTTGAGGCTTTTAGATCTAAACACCAAACAAGTCATCCTTGTTGAATGAATCCTCGCTTGTCACAGTAGCAGTGCCGCTGTCTCATTATAGATATATCAGACTTACTTCTGTCAATTGAACTGGTTGAAATGCGACCCACAGACGACCTTGAAGCTACACTTTGATTTGACGGGATACGTATTCGATCGCTCTGTCGTTTCGGGAATGTAGAGTTTCCATTCATCTCGAGGTCGGCGTGGCGACCGTACATCGGGCGTTGTTGTATCACGTGATATGGAAAATCATCGTCAGGAGTTGAAGATGCCGAACAATCAGCACTCTGTAATAGACACATACAATCAATCAGTTACAATTCTTCTCAAATAAACACATCTGTCTATTTCAACTTGGAATGGACATCGGGTGCCATTACCCAGTCAATCTGTGTAGTAGTAAAACATACATCTTTAGATGGTCAGCACAAATGGGCAGCTGAACTAAAACATTTAGTTTATTATCCATTTTAAATTGCACAGAATGGATTAAAAATTGATGTTTTAGTTCAGCGCTCCATTTGTGCTGGTTATTGTAACACCTCTATCAGGTATGTACTGCCAACATTGACTCAGTTTTGGCATCCGATATTATTTAAACAAGTTGAAATAGAGATTAGTTACTCATATATCCTGCACAAGAGACTAGTGATAAACCACAAGAAGATTAAGTCCAAAATTTATGAATTAAGTCCCAAAACGTCTAGAACCCTCACAATTTCAATATCACTTGCGAAAAGTGACTTTTCAGTTCATTTTGACCGGGCTAATTAATTGATTTGTAATATTCTGTGAAGTCACGAGGAACTGGATTTTGATAATCTGCCGCATACAGTATGAATTATTGATGTTTTTATTTGCCATGAAATTGAAGATAAACCGAGCTGTATCTGATTACAGACAACCAGCTGATGAAATTATTAAAATCAATCGTGTTGTTTCACTGTATATGACAGCTGTAGATAAACTGTCTTTACTACTCGCAGAGACGCTAAATATCACTCTCATTAAAACATTCAATATCAAATCATGCGCAAAATCATGTAGGAACATTTACTGGAAAGTTTACATCCGCAGTTACGGTTATTTCTGACCCGATGGTTTACACATTGCAAACATCCAGAATAGAAAATGAATCTATAAGTTTCATCGTTTGTTATCAAGCATAAAAAAAACATGAATCCAACATTTCATGCCAAGAAATTGTGATCATCAACGCATCATCCGTTTTAGTTCAGGCCGTTGAATAAAATCGCATGTTCAAATGCAAAAAACTTTCTATACTAACATTAGAAGATTATTAGCAAGTAGATATTTCTATCATTGTCAATTTTTAGTTAAGAATAAGAAACTAAATACACGGCAATTATATAAAAAATAACACATTCATGAACCTGAATCAAGTTGCGAAGCCAGAACATTCATCTAAGGCTTAACATTTAATCATTCATTGAGCAACTTATGGCTGAGCTATTGGTATTAATTAGCTTAAATCAATGTGGCTGAACACCTTCAGCACCAAACACAAGCTACTGGATCCAGTTACGTAGTTCTGAGTTAACTCACGACTATGGAACCGCGCCCAGGACCCAGTTGTGAGTTTTAGTTAACTCTTGAGTTAAATTAGTTCATTTTAGTTAGCTCAGAGTCAAATCTGAACTCAGTACTATGGAACCAGGCTCAGGATGAGGTACTAGACTAAAACGTGCTGCTGTATGGCGCTGAAGGTGTTCACAACCATTAGAATCAAACATAAAATTAAACTTACATGCACAGAAGACACTGGAGATGCATTGTAATAATGAGAGTGTTCTGTATCAGTCTGCGGAGGACGATAGGCAGGTGGAGAGCTATAGGAGGGGGGAGGAGGGAATGGAAATTGTGGACATTGTGAAGGAGATGTTGATACTCGTTGACTGCTTACGGTGTAAACGGGAACGCAATTATTGGTCGATCGTAACTCAGCGTGAGCGCTGAAAATGAAAAAACAATATCACTTCACTGATGATGGAGTCAGTTTTAAAGACTAATGTCTATTTATTAATTGATGAGACCTGTTTTTCTGGGATATTTTGCTTACTTTTTGGGGTACATACCTAATTTATGTCTTAACAGAATGCCAAAAATCGCGGACAACAACTGAATATCCGATATATTTCCAGTTCTGTACCAATTAGATGGATTGGCAAAAAGACTCCTTAAGTCCAGTTGAATGAGAGAGAAAATCCTCCATTTTGTCAAATTTCTTGGATTTGAACATTGTTACCATGCCTACGCCACCCTGATTTAGTTGTTGAGACCCCACAAGAAAAATAACTTCATTTCGTAGGCATGGTGACAATGTAAAAATTCAAGAAATTTCACAAAATGGAGGATTTTCTCTCTCATTCAACTGGACTTAAGGAGTCTTTTTGCCAATCCATCTAATTGGTATAGAACTGGAAATATATCGGATATTCGGTTGTTGTCCGCGATTTTTGGCATTCTGTTAAGACATAAATGAGGTATGTACCCCAAAAAGTAAGCAAAATATCCAAGAAAAACAGGTCTCATCAATTAATAAATAGACATTAGGTATCAAATCTACCTCTAGGGGTAAATTCTCAACCTCGACTTTGAGATTTAACTGCGGAAATAGTACTACGTAATAACATGTGTGTGTTTACCTGGGAACTGATGACATAGGAACTGGTGAATAATTAGTCTGGTTCCTATTTTGTCCGACGATGCCGCGTTCCGGACCGCGTTCAGGACCACGTATGAGTCGTCGACTCATTTCGGACGACGGTGAGATCATTCTGTTTCCGGTTTGAGGCAGTGGTCGAGGTGAATACATCGGGTTAACGTCTAATGAAGTAGGATGCTGCGCGGGAGGCCGAGGGAAGTCCGGTATCGGCCGATGATCTCGACGATGCGCCGGTGCCGAGATCGGTCGCCGATAGCGACACTGCTTTATTATATCGTTATTGTTGCGATGATTCGGTAGGGCGGTTGCTAGGATACTGGTATAATCTATCGATGAATTCGGCGTGCTGTCTCGTGAGAAACTACTCGCGTCATTCTCCGTCTGTTCCGTACCGCCGCCGTCGTCGATGACGATGTTATTATTGTTGTTGTTGCTAGGTGATGACTCATCTCGTATTAACGGTTGACTAGATAAATAAGGACTGGATTTACTCGGTTTCGGTTGTTGGGTCGATATGTTGGTATATTTGACCGAGTTCTGCGGACTATGACGGAATGTAGCCTCATACGAGGAATCTCCTCGCTGAGGTGGATTCGGAGGTAAACATTCCTGAGGACGAGGAGCGTGTTCGCTATTATTGGTCGCTATCATTTGAAATGGAATGGCCGGCCGTTGTTTTGGGTGATGATTGAACTGTGATATCGTACCCTGCTGCTGCTGGTTGCTATAGTTGAATCGTAAACCGTATGATTTCGGCCACGTTCCACCGTTACCGGGATTCTTTACGAATCGTTGCTGCTTGTTTTCTGTTGATGATGTTTTCGCGTTGCTATGCGCCTGTAAGATCGTATCTAGTTCCGTTAAAACGATCTGTTCCGGGGTCGTTAGTTCCTCTCTCTCCGGGGCCGGTGACCCTCGATCGGTTTTCGCTGCCTCTCTGTTTTTGTTTCGCGGACGACCGAGCAGTTTTTCGTACGCTCGGTCCAGTAGGGTTTCGTGATGAGAATGAGGCCGATCGTGACTTTTCGCTTTTTTCATTTTCGGACTCGTCGGAGTACGGTGTAAATTGTCCGTCTGCGATTGGCTAGATTTCACCGTTTTAACGATCAGTGGCTCGGTTGTCGGCCAGAGTTTAGTAGGAGATGAATAATTACTGCCGGATGACATAACCGGACTATCCGGACTGACGACTGGATTGGGTAAGAATTTCTGTAAATTGAGGACGATTGTATCACCGCATTCGTCTAATAGTTTGTATAGATCTTGTAACGATTTCTTCTCGACACAACGTCCATTAATCTGAAATTATCATTATACAGCGTTTTAAAGCGCTATGACAATTATCCCGTTCAGTGCTGACTAATTAATACCCAAAAGTGCTAGAGTTGATTTGAAAACGGGTAGAGCACTTGTGCATCGACACCGCGACGCGGCGTGTCGTTAGTTACTAATATTTCACTATATTTGACAGGTGATGCCATCTTTCAATAGATAATGGTGCGGTTAACTAGCAAAACTGACTTACATTGAGGACACGATCACCACAAGCAATAGTTCCTTCTTGAGCAGCGGCTGAACCCGGTAAAATACGACTAATATACCAACCTCTCTCAAACGCCAATCCATGCTCTATAACAATGAGATGAGAGAGAGAGACATTAATCATAATATTTCATATCCACAACCCGTTTTACCAAAAAGTTGGCTCAATGAATTTGTTTTGTTTCCTATAACATAACTTCATTTTATTCAAATTTGATCATCTTGACCCAGTTCCACAGTTGTGAGTTACAGTTAGCTCTGAGTAAAAGTTAGTTCATTCTCGATGAGTTAACTCTGAGTCAAATCTTAACTCAGAATTGTGGAACTGGACCCTTAAGGTTAGACTCTGGGTCCAGTTTCACATCTATGAGTTAGTTAACTCTGAGTCAAATCTAACTCAGAACTGTGGAACTAGACCCTGTTATATAAGTTGTAAGATTGGGGTGCACAGCCCGGGCCCAAAGTCCACAACAGTCCCACATTAGAGTTAAACAAGTACATACTTCATCCCCCCCCCCCGAATAATAACGCAGTCATCCATTTATATAAACATTAGTGGATAAGCAGTTAATGTTTACCTTTACCAGTGATAAGATTGAGTTGTACTGTTTGCCATGCTTTAGTTGGCATGGAACGTTTTCGTCTAATCACCATATTAATCAGTCCACCGCCAGTTTTTACGGCTTCTAACGCTATTTTACGGTCCACGTTCGTCAAATCCACATTGTTGACTTTTAACACGAGATCATTGACTCTGTATGAGAAAAAACATAAACAAAATTCAGAGGTGCATTTACTTAGAACAGACTTTAAAGTCTATCAGAAAAAAGTCCGTCTGAACTGACGGTTTAAACGGACAAGAAAAAGCAACTTCCCGATACTTTTTGGATTATAAAGTTTCCTATTGATGACAGGAAAAACAAAACACATACAAGAGACTCTTTTATCTGACACATCAAAGCGCTACGCGGGAATGAATTACTGGTTGTATCTACGAGGGTAACTATAGATCGCTTCTATCAGTTCAAACAATAGAAAATACCATCAAACATCGCACAGTCCGTTTGAAGGTAGATTTGATGAAACAAGAGATGAATACACCGACAAGTATCGAAATACAATGAGTGAGACAAACTGCATTTCATAAATCAATTGTTCTCTTGTGAGCATGCGAAGATAGAGCGTTGGTTCCCGGAGAATGTCAGGGTCGATTGATTGTGAATGAAGCCGCTATTACTGTCGCGCTCATTAAAATTCAATCTTCTCACGAGGGTAAATCTTAAACAATAAACTTTCTATCGCTAAACTGATAAAACAAGTAAAATGCGTGAGGGAATTTGTCACGGATGCCGCGGTATTGACTTTTCATTCTAATCTTCATCAATTTAAGCTTCGTGTAGCCCTTCGAGAGTAATATCTACTGTGATGGATTTTACAATGAGTCGCGCTCGCTGAAAGATATTTCAAAATCGCGATACATTAAGTTTATTATGGGGTTTCCGTGTAATCCTGTCATTTTCGTTTTGTAACTGTCCGATTTCTAATGTTACAGCGAGATATAAAATCAATTGAAATTCTAATCAGAAATGACATGATATCTAACTGACTCCAGACTCTACGAGGAGGCTTCATATCTCTTTTTTTTTTATTGACTTCATAATCGAAAAAAGAACTAAGTCGCACAAAACTCGATATTCAAACAAACTGAAGGGTTCTCAAGCAAATTTAGAGGATCCTAAGAATTCTCAGATTCTTATATCGATAATAAAAATAGTAATTTTTTCGATATTGCGTCTATAGTTTTTATAACTTGATTACAGAGTCTACAGCCATGAACTACACGTGAACCTTACATAAAACACATTCACATTAATAAAACAGTTTGAATTCTCTACACAACTTGGTTAAAACGTTACAGCTGTTTTTATTGAACTACATTAAGAGATAGATCCGGAGAGAATATCAGAAAATACTCACTTCAGTTTGCCATCAGCTGTACTGCCTTTCCGTACATTACTGACAAATATGGAATAATCTTTTGGAGATTTGGGGTCGTCTTTACCACCTACGAGATCAAAACCAAAGTCTCCATCAGAAGTGTCACCTCCCTGTAGAAAACAGATAAACATAAACAATGGTTCAATATGTAACTGAAGATGACCACTCATTGGGAAGGGAATGCTAGTACACCTATATGAGTCTGAATTGGGCTTTACATTTTTGCTATCATAAATGAAAATATCAAAATTCTATATCTGATCTCGAGCCTTCTACGAATAATAATCCATAAAACAACTCCTGACAAAATAACAACAACAATGACAGAAATATGATTGATGTCGGACGATCTGTTAGTCGTAAAAATGTCTACGATGATTGATGACGCTATTTGTGCCAGATGAAACCGGGCCTTCACACGCGGGACAGAAAGAGGAGAGAGATGGATGGAGTGAGAGGAAGAGAGAGAGAGAGAGGGATGAAACTAGGCCTTCACGCTGGGAGAGAGAGGGAGGAATCTCGTGGCAATATCGAGAAAATTATTGAAATTCATATTCGACTGAATTCAACTCCAATAACTATGTATAAATCAATAAACAACTGAAATCTCTACAGATCTTCACTCCCCTCACTCCCCTGTACCCTACAGCTATCAGTTGAGAGAAAAGATAAAATACTGAATGGATTAATTATGCATGTTAGATAAATGTTGAGTGTAGATGTTTATTTGAGAAGTTCTTCTTGAATAAGAAGCGACGAACGAATATTCAATAGATTCATCATTTATTCAGTCATCTGAGTCCAAACCTTAACTTTAGTTGCACAAAACAAACTGAGATACAATCATTCCCCACTTCAAGTAAAACTTTTAACTTAAAACTAAAGCCTAGACCATACGACTATGAATGTGGGTACAGGAGTACATGAAGGTGGAATTTGGACAATTGGTTGGTGGTATGTATAACACTGACTGGATGGATGATTATTAGGTGCTGAGCTACTAGTGTCCTAGAAGGTAAATCTGATCAGTTGAAGTTTCTGATAGAAATCACCCTAGAGCTGGAACAACACAGCGTTAATAATGATCACATGGTGAATATTGTCACATGATGGCGCTATCGGGCATCAGGTGGAAAATTCAATTTAAAACTACATCATTTTTAGTTGTCGCGATATCATTGATCAGAGACTGTTTAAATCACACTTCATCGTGTTCGTATCATTGGCCTTCCCCTGGGGGACGGGTATACCGTTCCTATCATCCTCCTTCCCCCTGGGTGGAGGTGGATGGGTATAATGTTCCTACAATCCCCAATCCCTGGAGACTCGAAGTGAAACATGACACATTCTTTGTCGATGACAATTTTCAAGGTTTGTTAAAGAAATGGAGATGAAAGGCAAAGCAAACTAATCATAGCCGAAAATAATCCTATATGCGATTCCATCAATAGAGGGCGACACTTACCACATCGAATTCTAACGTCTCTGTTTCCCACTGTTGCATATCAGTGTCTATGGCCGAGTCTCTGCTATGGTTATGACTGACCGGTGTTAATTGACTTTTACGTGAATCTTTCTCCAATAAACCATCATATTTTTCCCTATAAAAATAAAATCATGTAAGAGTTTTCGGGTATCTTCAAAGACGCAGTTCCACTGTAGTCAGTTACCTGAATCTTAAGTCAAAATTAGTTATTTTGAATGTTTTGAAGTCAAATGTTAGAACTGTGAAACTGAACCCAGGGTCTGGTTTACAAAAAGGATTTACTTCAAAATCGATTTAAGATAAATAGAATTAATGAAGAAAGGAAATCCATTGGAGAGTAAAACCTGAAACTGAATCTATTTAATCCACGACCGACCGAAACTTACTTCAAATCTTTCAATTCTTTCGACGTTTCATTTTTCTGTTTTTTCAACTCGTCCGAGTCCCGCAAGGCCTCAGCGAGGTCGGTGATAGCTCGGTCTCGTTCACGGCGGAGTTTATCGCATAGCGTACGGATACTCTCGCGTTCCAGGACGATCTTATCACGTTCGTTAAACGCCCAGTCTCTCTGTCGTTTAGCAACCTCAACCTCTTCAATCACATCTATACACAAACAATGAAGACAAAATTAAAATCTTAAAATTAATGATCGATTATTTCAAACATTTTCAGGACTTAACCTCCCATCATCACAGTGAGGAATGTAAGAAAATTATCAAGGGGACAGTTGTTTAAAAGTTGCTTACGGTTTACCAGTGCATAGTTGACATAGAGGCAACTTCATCGTTAACATGGATACCTCCACAGATTAACTCTAAAAACCATGGACTCCAAAACGAGAGTCGATGATCTAACTAACCTTTGAGCAAATGGCCAACTTAATATATTTCTATCAATCGTAGGATTTTTATTCTGGTGAAGCAAACATTGTTATACTACTATCAATGTCTTATCAGATATCGGCTCGTCTAATCTTTCACTACTCAAAATAGATGTGAAACTAATAAGATATTTGTTTCTAACTGTTAAGTATCGAGCACCAGTAGTTGACATATACAGCTCTATGACTCTTCTAATTTACCAATCATCGAGTCAAAAACCTTTCGGTTAAAAGCAAATATCAACCATTGAAATCAGAAATGAATCGATACTTTTATAATAGCGCTCTAATTGACAAATCTGATATAATCTAATGCACTTAATTAACCTTTGCCATAACGTTTATGGCTAGACGGGAGTTGAATATAACGACACATTTATGCCACACGCGAGTCTAGACAGCTTTCACTTATAGTTATGAAGTTCATTCGTTCCACTATTGAACTGGAAAGGGCAATTTTTTGTGTGAAATGTATTGAAGTGGGTTTTGTAGCAGCGGGAGATAGTAACTATTATTGTACTACGATTATATTGAATATATCTGTTCGTCCTTAAACGGACTGTGAATCTACTAACTGCACATGTTGCGGTCGTAACTAAGCAACTATCTATGTTATAGGGAAAGGGGATATACCTAAAACTCAGTAGCACGAAGGACTGTGCTAAACATGTTCAATAAGGTGCAGATACCAGCAGTGTTACTAGACACGGGCGATTCTAGAACAAGTTTCACAGTCCGGAGTTGGGTTAAGATTTGACTCAAAGTTAACTCCCTGAAAATGAACTAATATTAACTCAACTCGCACCCGTGTAACTGGATCCTGGGGGTTACTTATTTGTATTTTCCCAAAGACAGGGATAACAGATACTGTATTGAGAACAACACTATTCATATCACTGATAAGCCTAGTATAGAATGGATACTGAATGTAATAGAAGGGGCAAAGCTTGCTGCTCCTTAAAATTGAAGTCATATCTGTTGCATTATGAGGGTTAGAGATTTTACTGATCTCGTGGACTGAGTTGAAAATGCTTGTATAGTAAGTAAAGAGTAACGAGTTGGTTTCGAGTCAATGAAGCAGTTAATCACCCACCTGTGAGTTCTTGTTGAAGTTTTTCAATTTCCTTTCGAAGCACTTCCACTTCCTTTGTAATCGCGTCTTTCTCGTTTGCCTTCTCCTTCTGATTTTTCTGATACGATTCTCTCACAATCCGATTGCAATGTTCCAACGCCTCGTGGCGTTCTTTACGCGCTACGTCTCGTTCTTGCGTCAACATCTCGAAATCTTTCGTCACCTCGTCGCAGCGTTTCCGTACCGACTCTTTTTCCGAGCAGACGTCGCCGTATTTTTCTCGTAGGTCGTTGCACGATTTAACGGCGAGGTCTCGTTCGGCGATCGCGGTCGTCACCTCGCGACGTAGCGTTTCCGATTCTTCTCTCGTCGATTTGTTCTCGTTTTCTAACGCGTTCACTCGTCTCGTCGCCTCCGACAGTTTATCCTGTAATTGTTCCATCTCTTTATGAACGCTATCACGTTCCGACATGACCAGTGAATATTCCTGAACCGCCGCGTTACGCTCCTCGGTTATACGACCGAAGTCTTTCGTAGCTTTCACCCGAACGGCCATCGCTTGATTCAACTCTTTCAGATATTCGTCTCTTTGAAGCGTTATTTTGTTCAGAGTCTCTTTGAGATCATTTCGTTCGCGTAACGCGTTGTCCCAGTTACGGATAAATGCAGTACATTGTTGCTTCAGCGCGTTCCTCTCCGCGCAAACCTCGTCTAATTGTTTCTTCAGCATCATTTGTTCTTCTTCGACGAGTTCGACTTTGCCCAGGTATTTACTATGCGACGCGCTGAGGTCGGCGAATCTCTTGCGTAAAGCGTCGTAGTCTTTTTTAACGGAATCGTATTTATCAAGCGCCGTATCGTACATTTTGTTGAGTATATCGTTTGAACCGGAGTCATTGATTACGTCGCGATGTTGCTGTCGTAGATCGTTCAGTTCTTGTTGGTCCTCATCTCGGAGTTGTTGCATGTCGGATAACTCCTGCTCGACGCGAGACTTCTCCGAAGTGACGTCCTTAAACTCTGCCCGGAGGGAATGAACTTCATTGTTTAACTGATCGATCTTATCGAGGAGTCCTTTGTTTTTATGTCTGTAGAACTCGGCGTCTTTGACGGCATGATCGCATTTCTTTACTGTTTGTCCGTGTTGTCGTTTCAGAGACTGTAACTCCGACATGGCGCGGTCGCATTGCGATTTCAACCAATCGTAATCGCGATTGGAAGCCGTTTTCTCCGGTTCTCCGTTCATGCTGCTGCTCCGACACTTCGTCCGATGGAGTTCATCGCGAACTGCGTCTCGTTCGTTCGTTACTAGTTTTAACTCGGCTCGTAGAAGAGTCATACTATTCTGACACAAGTCATACTCGTGCGCTGGAACATGACGCGTAAACGACCGCTGTGAATTACGCTGACCTTCTTCTGAAAAATCAACAGAAAAAAAACAAATATATTTCAGCTTCAAATAGATCATACATACATCATCAAAACTGCTGTTTTATGGTAAAAATTGCACTCTAAGAATAATTCAACTTGGAATCAAAAATTGATTAAAGAGTTCAAACTGGACTGAGGTCTCTTTACGTGAGAAGACGCGTCTCTAAATCAATTCAAATTCAATTTAATTGATTCGTGTGTGAAACACTCGTGTATCGTGAAACGCTCATTAAATCACTGATCTCAAAACCACCTGAAAATAAATTCACCGGAAAATTGTTGCTAACAAGTGTTTTTCACATATCTCGTGAGTCGATATCTTCTAGTAGCACGTGTATCAGTATCAGTAATATACTACGATAGACCTGTTGTATATCTCTGTACCTGGTACTGTATTCTGTAAATAACCAATACGTCCGTACCCTCACGACGTACTAATTATTCAAATTGGAAAAGTACTTGAGTTAGTTTTCAAATGTACAATTGGTTGTTTTAGATTTTTTTAGTCCACGCTGTAACGAACAAACAACATGCATAGAGCGATCACAATACTGTAGTCAAAATGCATGCTTTAAAAACGGAATAATTTTGAATTTGATGAAATTGCTCCAGTCTTGATTTTGACTCGTATCAGACGCTAGGGTTTGGTTTTTAGATGAATTATTGTATTAAAATTCAGTTTTTAGCACAAATTCTTAAAAAACCCATATAAAATTTGAAAATATATTCATATTCCCCGGGAATAAATAAGTACTTAACATAAACCAGCCCTCGGGGGTATAATGTGCTAGCTTATATCGGAAAACTGTCAAATTTTTGAAAATCCGGCTCATGAAATAACAGCAATATCGATTACTCCGATTTAAACTAAGATTTGAAGGTTTAAACACGTGATTCGTGTCTAATCAGATCGGATGAAACCTTTTAATTAAAAAACCGCCCGTAGAACAATAGCATAAGTCATCGCTAAGTAGCATCGGTAACTATGGCAACCGAGATTAAAAGAACATCGTCGCGCAAGTTGAGCAGAAGATAATATTTCACAGAAACCGAACCAAAAATAACCTTCACAAAATTCCGTCGAACTGCTTGTCTCTAAATCATTCCAAATTCAAATTTCTCGATATATCGTAAACATCCGCAAAAATGTCGATAAATCTCTGAGATGAATATCTATAAATGATATCTAGAAACTACTCGAGAGAAACTACTTCTCCGTACAAAGACATCCTATACAATTCCAATCACTTCATTTATTATTAACTTATTTTTGTCTTTCGATGGGAGAAAATTCTGAAATCCATCAACGACACGAATAATAATTAACAGAGTTTACTTACAAAATCTTGTATATAATCCATAAGTTTATATAATGAACGAACGACTGTCCTTCGATGAGTTACAATCAAATTGAAGGATTCTTTTTTCGCATCAGCAGAAACTGTCACTAGACCCGTCTCTCTGTGTGTACGTGATGTATACAAACCAGGTATATATATATATATATATATATATACATATATATATAGATATATATATAGTGTACCATGTGCCCTGATATTATATTGGCATTGATTAATATTTCATAACAAAAACGACTGACTTCAATTTTAACCCTATAAACCCCTACGCGACAACGACGGACCTAAAAATCTAGTTACGCGCGACAAAGATTAATGACAGGGATCTTTTTCGATATGAAATATTGTCAATAAATTAGATTCAAGGCCGGCATTCATTACCGCCATATATGACAATTGATAATTATATATTTGAATTACTACACTTGAGACTTATAATAATCCGGGGGACGTAAAAACAACATTAGTCATAATTTATGAGTGAAGATTCTAATATAGATATACACTATAGCTTTGTATTTTCATATTCATATAAAAACGATGTGACATAAACTCATATCATAAACACACATACACACACTCGCGCACACATAACACCATACATATCACCTTCACCTTCACACGCGACACACGGAGCTTTCAAGGTCGTAAGGAAAGCCGGTTGTTTCTTGAAATTGAATTGATCGTTCGAATGAAAAGGGGAGCAGTACTTTTTACCCTTAGTAGTTAACCCTCCTCTCTCCAACACTTACTGTATATAGGCTATTCATTAAACCAGCAAACGATAGTCTTAGGTCTTATGTGTAGCTCATCACGTGCCGTGGCCGCCAAGGATTTTAACGATTCCCCACTCCAATTCGCACAACAGTGACCCATATATTGCTCCCAGATAGCCTAGGAAGATAGCCTCATTATCTATTGGTCCCTCGAGATCCGAGCCCAAGTGG
Source organism: Tubulanus polymorphus (assembly GCF_964204645.1). Taxonomy (NCBI): domain Eukaryota; kingdom Metazoa; phylum Nemertea; class Palaeonemertea; order Tubulaniformes; family Tubulanidae; genus Tubulanus; species Tubulanus polymorphus. The sequence continues at coordinate 1,299,884 of NC_134028.1, forward strand.
AGACTACTGCATGAGTTTTCATATCAGATAATTTCATCAATGATCGGGGGGGAGGGGGGAGGGGGGTCATCGATAGTTCTGTAAGTAAGAGGTAGTACAAGATTAGTGCTATTTCTTGTTTAGAATCTTACAGCTGATTGCCTTCATTTATAAGTAGGCAAACACAGAATTTACATTATAACTCTCCCCTCACTCTCTCTCCTCTCTCTCTCTCTCTGCTCTTACTCTGAGGTAGTTTCCCCGTAATAATAATAATAACAACATTCTCTCACTCACTCAATCTCTCTCTCTCTCGTTTAGAGGAAGGGGGTACAGCTATATACAGATGGTGACATGACACACCTGTGTTTGTTGAAACCTACTTCATTATCAACCAAATAGAAGGTTAATTCTTTGATGCTGATTTTATCAGAGTTTGTTTGGCCTCGAAAACGATTAAATCTACCACACACGAACTATAAATTCAATTCAACATAGCATCGGAATCGGAAATAATATACTGCCAAATATACCAACAGGTGGCACTAGTGAGAAGTCAGGTTTTAACAACACCCACAATTTTATCTCAAAATCTAAAAAAAAAACGAAGCGAAATTTCTTCTAAAAATAAATCTATTATGAAATATAGATAGCTTTCAAATCTCATTTTTTCATCTCGTTTCGATATAACACAATTCAATTCTCGTTCATGATAAACTTTTATAGAGATAAAGTATCCGGTATATTCTAGAGAGTTGTTTACTGTGTAGTGGGCGGTGACCACACCTATCACCTATACTATACTATAATATACCATATATACAGGGGGTATTGTTTATATTACAAACACAGTGTTAATGAACTAAACACTCTCTGTTTCTATCATATATGTATAAAATCATGCGCTATGCATTACTGAGTCTGTCTACTCTTTCTATCATCTCATACATTATGCATCACACACGACAAATGTTGTTAGTACGATCAATCATATTATTATCAGTAAAAAAATATGTTTTTAAAAATTCAGCTTAATTCATCATTTATGAAGCGTCTGGTCTTTGTACTGCATTGTAAGTAGTCTGTAGCCGATAGCATGCTGCCTGTTTTTAATTCGATACATGCTCCACAAATGAAAAATATTAGTTCGTTAAACTGAAAAACTCTGAACAGAAAATCAAAATATTGTAAGCTCTCGGAGTCAAACACGTTCACAATCAGCCGCATGGAGACCATTTAGCTCGGGTGAAACCAGCCTAGATTAGATCAAAGTCTGTGGAATAATTTGGCCAGTGCTAAAATTTGGTACAGGCCTGGTCCAAAATTTTGGTCCTGCCAAATTGGCCTGTGTCAAATAGGAACAGACCGATTTGGCCCGAGCCAAAAACATTTGAGCGAACACAGCATGTGACGTATTATGAATAACGTCCAAGAACAAAAGACGAAATCTAACTATTATAAACAAATTAAATATTCTAAAAAACAAAACATAAAATCAATGAGTCTGAAACATTCGTAACGGTTCTGAACGAGGATGCATTCAACAATCGAATGATACCTGCAATAGCACGTAAATGATGGATATTATCAACCACATCATCCGTACACAGATTGTCAATAATAGGGGGCGTTGTAGTCATCCTCGTCTCTGACGGCAACATCATCAACGGATTACCGTTATTATTCATAGGTGCGTTGTCTGCGGATTGAGAAATCAAAACGAGAAAAATTATCAATAATAATATTCATTAATTTACGAAACCGAATACAATTAACATCGATTCAATATCTGAACACCAGGGGGTGCTGCGATACTGATAAATTCAGGAAGACGGAAATGACGGATAAAATATTCATACATATGTGTAGTAATCGAAAACATTGTTCGATTGATTAAAACCTAATTCTATATGAATAGTTCCGATCATTTACAGTCTTTTAGAAAATTATCAAGACCACATTTCTAAAATTCCATAGCTTTATCATAGCTTCACGCACAAAACCTCAATTTCATTACTTTGAAAAAAGGATTACTATTTCCATAACCTTTCCAGGATTTGCAGGACTAGTACAAATCCTGGGAAACTGTTTGCCACCATGGCGAACAAAGTCTCGTTAACTATTGAATCATGAACCCTACTGATGGAATAAGAGACCAATATGGAGGCGGATGAGAGAAATGGAAGAGGTGTTGATAAGGTTTCCTTACTCTGTCAAATCTGATAAATACACGCGCGTCATGTTTTACACGATTATCAGATGAAATCAACCATAGAACCGCATTATACAATAATACATAGGATTTACATAATACATGTCAGCAACGAGAAAATCTGTGTAGGAGGAAGCTGTGTTCATCAGAGGGGAAAAATTACTGAGTTAGTTAACGCTGCTGCTGCTGATGTTGTTATGATGAACTCTGCAGATGAAAAAGGACTTGACAACGTGATAAGAATAGCTGTTAAAAAACAGAATCACGAGGTCACTGACTTTCATCTAATCTGCCACTCGGGTGAGAGAACTTTTATCATATTCTACAAAAAGCGTAATCGCTATACAGAGGAAGAGCTAGCGCCGGGCGAAGAGAAATACCACCTGAGTTAAAAACAAACTGTGCTGTAATTTGGCCAGTTTAATAAAATACAATGCAGCGACGGATGGAGACCGATGGGAATAGGATCAGCGCCTTCAACGTTCATCATCATCATCAACGCTCATGGGTGATAGAGTTTACTGGTCGATGGTTCTTCTCTGGCCTCTCAACGACGCAACAAAAACCAATCTGAACTGTGCATATTATAACACACCCGGAGGTGCACTCATAGTTATGTTAAATCTAGGAGGAAACCTGATGATGTCCTAGTGATAGCCGTACTATGCCTCCGAGCGAATCGGAATAACTCAATAGAGAAACTGAACGGAATAATAATGATAACATCCATGAATAGAACGGAGAGGCAGTTGTATTTTGAGCTCAATTTACCAAAGTGAAGATCCCCTTCCCCACTGGCACCGACCAATGACCCCTTCCCACACTGGCACTGACCAATGACCCCTTCCCACACTGGCACCGACCAATGACCCCTTCCCCACTGGCACCGACCAATGACCCCTTCCCCACTGGCACCGACCAATGACCCCTTCCCCACTGGCAGCGAGAAATTACCCCTTCCCACACTTGCAGCGAGCAATGACCCCCTTCGCCACTGGCACCGACCAATGACCCCTTCCCCACTGGCACCGACCAATGACCCCTTCCCCACTTCTCATGTCAGTTAATGGAAAATGTCACATTCGCCGCATGTTTCAAATCAAGTGGAAGTGTAACATGATTGACGTCGATCAAAAGAACAGATTTTTGATCCGTCTGCAGAAATGGCTAATATAATTTCTGGTCGTACGAACGGACGTAGAATCAATAGAACGAAACAAACGACATTACGCGAGATATTCACAGAAAACGGTCGCAACATCGTTAATGGAAATCTGGATGAAGATGAAATAAGGCAATGTCTGGTGTAGGTGATGTAATAATCTACAGCAGTGACCTGTGAAACACCTAAAGTTCTATCAACTAATCATTATCAGTCTTTCATCATTTAAAATTATCACGTGTAGGAGCACCCTCTCCTCCCCTTCCCCGTTCTCCCCACCCTCTCCTCCCTCCCCACGGTCTCCCCACCCTCTCCTCCCTCCCCACCCTCTCCTCCCCTTCCCCGTTCTCCCCACCCTCTCCTCCCTCCCCACGGTCTCCCTACCCTCTCCTCTCTCCCCACCCTCTCCTCCCTCCCCACGGTCTCCCCACCCCCTCCTCCCTCCCCACGGTCTCCCCACCCTCTCCTCCCTCCCCACGGTCTCCCACCATGCAGCACGCAATGGTTTTCTGGTAATTAATGAGTAAATGGTATGCACTGATAGTTTTATACGTGCTGTTGTATCTATATTGGATTCAATGTTCTCCACTGATAAGTGTCTCGACTCCGGGGGTGAGGGACACAGAACTAATCACAAATTGAAAGATGTACGGGTACATGTTTGTATAGGAGCTGTACGATGAAGATCTGTGGAACTGGGCTCCGCACGGGGATGACTACATCAAACCCTTTCATACTCGACTTTAGAGGATAAGATCTTTTTTAAAACTATGATTCAAAGATTCCGTCGGTTACGAGATACTTTTGCTCTCAGCTGCTCATCAGTTACAACATGTCTATGAAACCTGTTTGATATATTAAACGCACAAGACGAGTTGATGTTCAGGTATAAGACATTGAAGAACTGTCGTTTAAACGACAACCAGCACCAGCAGTAGTACACGCTAGACACACTTTCATCCTGATAAAAACATCCAGTTTTACATCCAGTAAGAATCTCTGTCTCTTTTCCGGAGTAAAAAATTCAAACACGCGTTTATGACATTTTGCCATTGAACTTCAGATGTGATTTTAGCTAATGTGTGAAATACAGGGAGTACATAACCCTGCGGTATCAGAGACTGTTGTATCGGTGAGTGAATGTATTTGTGGCGTTGACTGGTGGTGACAGTGTCAATGTGTATTGACAGAATGATGTATGTATGTGTTTACTAAAGCGCAACCCGAGAGTCTCTCGTCTAATAAAGATGCATCACCCGTCTGCCACTGGTCCGCCCGTCAGTTCATTCCCATCTCTGTCTCTCTCTTAAATAAAACACTTCCAAAATTGATGTCAACAAAACGATGAATGACGTCAACTGGAAGCAGTAACAGCAGACGCAGTTTATTTGACAATGAGATTGATTACAGTCACTACAGAGAACTGAAGACATCTGCGGGTAATGGTTTCATTACCGCTCAGCAGCTCAGCTCTGGTAGCTCAGTCTCGGTAGCGCAGCTCTGATAACTCAGTCTCGGTAGCTCAGCTCTGATAGCTCAGTCTTGGTAGCCCAGTCTCCGAGGCTCTGCTCTGATAGCTCAGTCTCGGAAGCTCAGCTCTGATAGCTCAGTCTTGGTAGCCCAGTCTCCGAGGCTCTGCTCTGATAGCTCAGTCTCGGTAGCTCAGTCTCGGTAGCTCAGCTCTGATAGCTCAGTCTTGGTAGCCCAGTCTCTGAGGCTCTGCTCTGATAGCTCAGTCTCGGAAGCTCTGCTCTGATAGCTCAGTCTCGGTAGCCCAGTCTCCGAGGCTCTGCTCTGATAGCTCAGCCTCCCCTGCAATCATAATCTAGTTATTGCGAGTCGAGCGGAATGAACGGAAACTATCACCATTTTACACTGTCGCTTAAATTACACTAGAATTTACCGTCATTAACATCAAACTATCGTTAGTTCATCTTAAAGACATAAAAGCATGTTTCTATTAGCGACGGGTCATAGCACTTCTTATGATACGGACTTTTCCATCAAGGAAGAAATAGTATGATTCTTACACTGATTCTCAAGAGATTCGCAACAACAACTTAAAAGACATGAGCTAAAAAACGATAGAAATTATGCAACATTTGCTGAAAAAAAATTTCTGCTTTTTTACCCGGATGACTAAATACACGGGACGCCGACCCGCTGTGAGGTCCTGGGAATAGATAAACTCATAGAATATTAATCAATGTAACCAGCAGCAGTCAGTCAGGCCCCCGGCTGACTGGCTGCTGCTGCTGCTGCTTCTTTGGAGCTTAGATAAAGATAATGAGAAAAGAAACTTCAAGTTATGGATTATTTTCTCGCGGGACAATCAGTTACTATTTTCTGAGCATATAATTCCTTTGAGTAAGGCTGGGATGAGATTCAAGGAAAAAAGAGAGATAGAGAGAAGAGAGGGAAGATAGGGAAGAGAAAGGAGAGAGATGATGATAAATTGCCTATATTGCCAGGATGAATTTGTCAAACCGCTGATGATGTTGTCACTATAGTTTCCGCAGTGTAATTGATGGTAGTTTTCACGGGGAACTTCAACACCTAAAGCGAGACTCGAGGATTCACGACAATCAACTGTTACTTCAACACCATCGACTCAAACATTCAGTTCTAATCTACTGATGAATGTGAAATGAATTCCCATATCTCGCGGGTCTCCGATGAAAAACATCTGAACTGCCATTAGAAAATTAAACCTGTCGGGCTGTGTATTACTGAATCGCTGTCCCAGATATAACGGGAACTGAACAGATTTATCAGTTTGTCGATCATCGATTCCGCATCTGGGAAAGAATGCTTGGAACGTTTAGAGGGAGGTTGGGATGGAGGGACGGAGAGAGAGTGGATGGGAGGTAGAATACTGCAGTATCAGTAGCCGGGGTAGAGAGATTTTAGCTTGTCAGTTCCAGTCATGTTCAACCGGTATTATTGTAGATCTGTCACGCGAAGGTAATGCTCGATTAATCCGTTGAGATTCCACTCGGACTCTGAAATTTCCTCGGAGAATTCGGTTGAGGTCTCGAATTATACGAAATTGTCGACAGCTCTTTCTCATGTCGTCGGTTATTACAAACATCATTAACATAAATAAAGAAAAAACATGTTGACATCAATTTGATAAAAGAAGAACCGATTGAATAAAACCAGTGAACTGTTAGACTCACCACCAATCGTCCTTTACCAAGTATTTACACATAACTGGTTTCTATTTTCTATTAGTTGTTGTTAAAAAATTACCAAAAATCCACTTCCAAACTTGGGGCCAGTTGCATAGTGATGTCTAATACACTTTAAGACCAGTTTAAGACCATTGCAGCTCCTTTTTGTTGAACATTGACTAAAAACCCAGTTTCTGTACAAGTACCAGACTTGGGACAGTTGCACATGTCTTGTTCCATGTATATATAGCCGATCTAATAATTCAAGACCAGTCTTAAGATTGAAGGCCACTTTTTAGGCTTAAGTCAAAACTGTGCTACCAGGAGACCACTACTATGAGATCAGTCTAAGACCATGTTGGCAGTGATCTCCACCAGGCCTCGGAGCTTATGGATCCTCTATCTATCGAGGACTCGGGGCCTATAGACCCTGGCACCTGTAAGGGCATTGCAACGAAAGCTACATAAGAGATGTTTATCTAAAACGGTGACCGCTGGAAGGAAGATACAAACAGTTTGAACATTGACACAAGATGTACATACCTGAACGTATACTCCAGGAACGTCGAATAAACCGTCCGTGTTCAAACATCGTTAAAATCTGTCTCTTATTGTCTGGATTGAAATACATCGTTTGTCTAAACCGGCCGACAGTGAGACTTCAATTAATACCGGCTTCCGATTAAAAAACACGTACAAATAATAGCAACGTTACATTTGACAGGTATTAAAAATTCATAATCTCTCTGATATGTGCGTAATCGCAGTGAGATGATACACTATTAAATCTGATTGATAATCCGCGCAATGTCTGCAGACGACAAATCCCTGATCGCATCAGTGAAAATACATCCCAGACGCCGCAGTTTAGTTTCTTTTTTCGAAAAATTCAATAAAACTAAAAGCTGTCTGAGCCAGCGGTAGGTTTAGAGAGAATTGCACAATAGCGGATACTCTCACTAATTAACAGATATTCTCAATTCCGATAATGAATTCAAGTCGTTTTCTCACAACAAACGAAACTCATATTTTTTCCGCTGTCTTTGTTCGGAACTGACAAAATACAGTCTGTCCGTAATGTCGTAATGCCAGAACAGTAAATATCACGCATAATACTGAAGTTAATACTTAATCCAATTACACGAATACCAATAGTTTAACCGTCAAAACCAGCCGGGAAAAACTGGCAGCAAAAGGAGATCTAACTCTGATCAGGCAACGCTCGAATATCCATTGTTTTGAGATGATTCGCGAGTAAACATCATCCGAGCGGAATGTTAAATATTGTTTGTTAAAACAAATTTGCGCGTCGTAAGCAAGTGATGCCAACAAAAACACCGATACAGTTTATATAGAAAATGTATCTTGGTACTCATGAAGAGGAGGAGAACGCGAGTTCACGAAGAGCATCTTCACCGGATAACATCATTAAGTGTCTCATATAAACGAGCAGCGATGTTTTCAGCAGTAGAGAGCAGTACGTGAACGCGCGTTCTGAACGCACTGACGTTGGGTAATTAAACACGAATCACCACCACGCGTCAATTCAACCTCGATCGAACGCAGTCAATCTTCCAGCCGTGATTTGATGATACTTCGCTCCGATATATTGACTTTTTACCGGTAATTGTGCAGTTCTATAGACCGTTCTGAAATCTGTAACCTCGCGACGAGATATCGGCTTCAATTCTTACGATCACATTTATACTATCATCGTTCACGTCGATGGAACTTTGAAAGACGCCGCAAGTCGCTGCAAGTCTCCTCCGAGTCGCTGTAAGTCTCCTCCGAGTCGCTGTAAGTCTCCTCCGAGTCGCTGTAAGTCTCCTCCGAGTCACTGTAAGTCTCCTCCGAGTCGCTGCAAGTCTCCTCCGAGTCGCTGCAAGTCTCCTCCGAGTCACTGTATCTCTATTCACTCATTGATCAGTGTGTTATAATTTCTGAAGAATGCGGAATTTCTAAATTGACAATCGCGTGATGAACATATCTGCGTTGTTCGCTCAGAGCAGAGTCGATGTTTGAAGATGTGACTGACGACGCGGAGTGAACCGCTGCAATATGAGCATGCACAGGAATTATAGAAGCTATTCTCGTGTTTCCCACGAGGGCAGACACAGAGAGAGAGATACGGAGAACAGCAGATCAACTCATTTGACTCATCAGCGCTGTTAACATCATCGACTTACAAATCGAGCTTAATAAATTTATCATCCTCATAATCTTTCTCAAGTATTACACTCATTAGCAGCGTCGGGCAGAGACCCCCCTTCAATTCTATTCAATAACCAAAACACTTTCTCGTCCATAGGAATTGAATAATGCTAATTCCAGTCGGACCTGTTAAACACTGTCATTTATATAATTAGCTAACCTGAATTATGTAGAGGACTCTCTCCCCCTCCCCATCCTCCTCTCCCTCCTCTCCCTCTCTAAGCGTTTAGGAATGGACTGCGAATGTTCAGTAGTTGTTGAAGCATCATCTCATTAATTCTGTTGCAACATTATTTGTTTCCGCTGCGGGTAATTTTACAAATGGCAGCCGTCTAATCGAATGAATACTTCATTAAGACTTTGTTTGATTTTATTCATCAGAACCGCGACCGGGAGTAGATCGGGTGTAAACGATAAATTGATTTTCAAACATCTCTCATCTCTCTTTTGTGAATACTTTCACAGCGTTAGTTCAGATAGAAACAAATTCAAATTAAATGGAGGATAGAAACTGAATGGAGGGTTCACACGGCCCAGTTGCGTAATCAAGGCTTAGATATAGAGGACCAGTTAAAGCTCATTTCTGTTCTATAACCAATCTAATAACTTTAAGACTAGTCTTTCTAATTTAGGATGAATATCCCATAAAACCTATAGCCGCGATCACACGGAGATGATCAGACCCGAGTCTAATTTGACTTAAACAAAGCGAAGTGAGCCACTTCCTGCACCAGTTCACACGCAATAATTTGCCCCATGCAAAATTTGGCCCGGGCCTGGATCGACATTTTTGGTAGGGCGAAAGAGTGGCCCATTTGGCACCCATGTGAACAGTTGTTTATGTACCAAATTTGGCGCGGGTCAAAAATGCTTGCGTGATCACAGCTTATGATTAGAAGTGAACAATCAGTAAAACAGATTCATGTTCAGTTGATCAGTTTAGAGTCGATCTCTGTTCCGAGAAGTAGGTGGTTCCCACACAATGACTTCAAGTGTGATAAAACTAGTACAAACTACTATAGTGGTTACTGAAATCCTTGATGAAGACACAGAAGTTAAGGACTAACGTTAAGTAATGGATGTCCATGCACTATAAGTAATAGACCATACATCCTGCTATTAGACATCATTATTGAGAAGTGACACATTCCCTAGCGAGCTGCGCTCTAAACTCAAGGTTATTTTCCCCGATGAGATAAAAAACCTGAATCAGTGCCAGGGAAATGAGAAGTTGAGATTGAAAACATTTTAATCAAAATGTTGACGATTTCACGTAAATCGAGGCAATGATTTAAGTCAAACTGAAACGATACACGTAAAACCATTGAGAACTATTTCATGTTTTAGGCGACTGTGGAAGATGTTTAATGTTTATCTATGCGTAAATGAATGGTTTATGTAAATGTATAGATTTCTATCAGATGTGGTTAATGTTACTGTTGTTTTATTGATGGTCAAACTGAGGATGAAAGAATATCGACCGCAGCAGCAGCAGCAGCAGCAGCAGCAGCAACAGCAGCAGCAGCTTCACACCTTCATCGTGGTGACTATAGATAGAAATCATTGATCACTAATAATTAATATTGCTTAAAAGCCTCATTTCTCATCACACTTCCTTTCATTCTGCTGTGTTGAATATTCCAGTGAAAATGGATGAGTTGTAATCACTCATTTTTCATCATGTCATCATTTTCTATACCTTTAATAAGCAAAATCTACATGGATGATCATAAAAAACATCATATCAAAAAGTATTGCCTAAAAGAGTCCCCGGAGACCAGATCCTGTCATGTATTTTCATGAGCAGATTTAGGGGGCTCCTATTTTTTGGTAATATTTTCAGTCTACAAGAAAGTTACACAAAGAGTGGCTAATTATTGCAGGCCATTTTGTTTTAGAATCAATGCTCCAAAAATCATCCAATTTTTTCAAATTTTCCAAGCCCCTAAATAGGTTTCACACGTATGGCTTTAGCTGTTCATGTTCAATGTATACACACAACTAGGCCTACAAAGTTTAGGGTACCTCCCTTTTCTAAATTTCTGATTCCACCCTTAATATTTATTTCAAATATACTCAGTAAATGGAGCTTCTAACAGATGATGGGGGTCGGATGAATTCAGGTGACATAATCTTCTCACAATTTCAGATGAAATAAGAGCCTTCCAATGACCGAACGCAGTTCATATCAATAAACTCTGGATTAAATGGCAGATTAAACAGCAGATTAAATGGGATTAAGGTGATAGTCAATTAGAGCGTGCTATAGTCTATTTCAAACTAGGGTTTATCGACTACATTATCATCAACACAGCTATAAAGTGGAATGAGGTAGAAACAGGTGTTGAATATCAGTGTCTCGCTGACCGCAGAATGGAGAAATGGACCGTCTCTTGATTTCTCAGAGGTGTCGTTTTGATAGTGTTGGTTTAATGTAGCGAGGAACGCCGCACGTCGTTTACTCGTTAGAACCCGCAGGTCAAAACATTCGTTCTCCACCACTTTGCATGTCACTAAATGGTGGTTTTTATAGATGGAAAAATCTCTGGTGCGGGTAGAATGTCGATGATACTCCCTCCAACACATTGATTTGTAAGTATAACTCCAGAGTCGTGTATTGGCTGTGAGTTGTGTATTGACTGTGAGTCGTGTATTGACTGTGAGTTGTGTATTGACTGTGAGTCGTGTATTGACTGTGAGTTGTGTATTGGCTGTGAGTCGTATATTGACTGTGAGTCGTGTATTGGCTGTATCTACACACTGAGCTCACTCACTATCTATAATAATTGACAGATCAACTTACATTTACATAATAACACAAAACCACTACTGGTGCCTGCTACCAGAGAATATTATCCGACATCAGGCCTGAATTACAGATGAAAAAATGACGTCTTAGCCATTTCCTTAAGTAAACATCCAGCTACTTATTATAAGGTTGAGTGGCCACTACATCTTGGGTAAAGCAGGGATTATTGCAAAACAGCTAAATGAGTAATCAACTATTTCTCCAACCTCCTAGCCTTATCAGCGCTTCAGGAAATGCAAACAGAGGGTATCCCTCATATCAGGAGCGACATCATTAAACTACTGGTCACAGGTCAGTGAGGACATCTTTTGTTTCGAAATTCTAGTTAATGACCCGAAGCGGATACATGAGTCACAAACATAATTATCTACCGACCACTGTGAGAAAAACACCATCTCCTTATCACAATAAAACCATGAAAAACGACAAAATAGAAAAAGAGCCTTTTACAACAAAAAACATGAAACAGTAAATATGAAGAGCATATCGAATATATCTGGGTTAAAACGCATAACGGTATCAAGTGTCGCGGCCAATGAACGACGTCATCTGAACAACAACCACAAACGACGACGATCTATTGAAAGAAATGAACATTCGATAAAAGGAAAAAGAGTGAGTTGAGAACTAGTGCTGCCATCGGTCCGTCTGGATTCTGGATTATTCAACCCTTCACCACAAAGTGAATTGATGAAATTATACAAATGAATGAATATATCACGAAACACGTAATGTCACGTACACTAATTCACACCGATGAAATTAACCCCTCCCTCCCACGCTCCCTCCGCCCTCCACGGAGAAACAACGGACATTGAGTTAACGTGTACTGCATGGCAATAGTGACGACACTAATGGGTATTACACATGAGTATTACAGATGGTAGGCACCACAATATACAAGGGTATTACAGAATGGTATTACGCATATCACATAAGGGTATTACACCACACAAGGGTATTACAGACAGGCGCTGCGGAAGGGTATTACAGAGGAATTTAATGGAAAGGTATTATAGATACTTGGATGAGTATTAAACTGGAAGGTCAAGGACAGAGATGTAGAGTGTAATGAGATGAAAAAGGGAGAAACTTCATCCTACAATCCGTATTGATTCCAGATTGATCTCGTTCCCTCAATCCGTATTGATTCCAGATTGATCTCATTCCGTTAACAAAAGGTTTCCGATAATCATGCGATCGCCGGGTAACAGAACAAAATATCTCATCTATCACGAATCAATAACCGAATATCAAATATCGATAATTCTGATTAGATATTGATTTGAGAGTGAGATTGAGAAGCACGGAATCATGAGACACAGCGTCTGCTCATATTTACTGTGACGCAGATATTTTTTGAAAAATAAAAACTGCAGACGACAATTTTTGCTGGGTACGTTACGAGTGTTTAGGGACCGTCACGCATGATGCTCAGGGACCGTCACGCGTGATGCTCAGGGACCAATAATGATTACCCCGATGATGGTAATTTGCGTCGAAGCTTTACATAACACTACATCATTACAGACCATTACAGACTCATTTCTGGTTACGGCGAATGATGTAAAATGACTGGTCCGAAACTTTGAAAGAAGAATTAGCGAGAGACTCGAGAACGGAGGCATCTACCAGACACGCGATATATCAGGACAATTATACCACGAAGGAGCTTCAACCGAGATCTAATTCATATGAAGAGATACCATCTGAAGTCACTTGATACTAGAGGTTAAATCGAGACAAATCCGAGGTTGTTATAGCTACGACTCCTTTTTCCATTGCCTTTAATAAACTGTAACCCGTTATACCTGAGGATCGTTGAGCAAAGGAAGAGAGATGAGTATTACACAGCACCAGTCAATTATATCAATCAATAAATCAATTCATCTATACAGTTCAATCCTTGATGTCATTTTCCTCATTTTCACTAAATCAATATAGTAAAGGTCATATTAAAATTCCAAAAGGGAAACTTAATTGCATCAAACTTCTATAGAACTTGTTTCTAACAACTTTTTATCAAGTTTGAAATAAATATGTAATTTTTCTGATTTGTTATAAATTGATGAATTGTTACTGTATTTGTAATTATATTTGAAGGTTCCGCTGACTGTAAACATCTTCTGAAATGAAAGCGTTTTATAAAGAGAAACAATATTTAAAAGAATTGATTAATACCTGTCACTTCATGATGAATAGTTCTCAAAGTTTCCTCAGAATCAGACGTCAAAGATGTTGATACCGAGGTTGACATCGATGTCGACATGGTCAAATCTGAAAATACATTTATTATAACAGTGAGAACAGTTTATTGTACAACTAATTTATTTTGCTTTAATTCAAGAGCTGGGTATAATTTATTTTTCAAGAAGTCCCTAAGTCACTAAATGCCTTCTTTATTAAAATTATTATGATCTATAAGAATATGATCTATTGAATAACTAATATTTCAGAATTATCAGTTGGAGAAGGTTGATAACAAAAGGGGTACAAATTTGCGATATCAAACCCACAATGACGCAACTGATACGTTTTTAAAGTACCATAAAATGACACTCAGTTAGATTGTTTATGAAATTCATGTATCAACAATTACAGCACACATGTATTTTGAATTAGATAACTTTATTGATGCAAAAATCCTGATAACGGGCCTCATAAGTTAAACCCCCTAATCAGAGAATGGTAGGGTATTGCCGCTATTGAATAGAGCATTTCACGATCAGTTATCACACCTGACTGGTCACCACAGCCAAATGGTCACCACACTGACCAGACAAACTTACTACCTAAATCAATCACCAATATCTTGGTGGTCTAGTGGGTAGAGTGCTGGACTGGCATCCAATAGGTTCCTGGTTCAAGTCCCACGAGGCCAGAGTCAGGGTTGTCAACCAACTGAGGTTAGGGTTGGGAGAACTGTGAAGGGGGATTTTTGGAAAAAATTTTTTGTGAAAAAAACATCCGATCTTAATCGATATAAGTACTAGTTCCCAGCGCAGTATGAAGATGGCAGCACCTTCCAGAATAGAAATGACTAAGATGAATCAGCGAAGTGACTCAAATAGATTAATGAGATTTTATACCAGTACAGCTCTCTCTATCCACGTATACAATCCAGGGTATACTTCCACATCGAGTCACTGCAGAATTGAATCCAAATATATATCAGTCAACAACAATCTTTTATTATTGTATTTTATGCGTAATAATTTCAGGAAAAGTGTTGCAACAATAACAATGTTCGGTCGGGGGCCGACTTACAGAACTACTACAAATCGGTATGACATACTATATACATATCATACATTAGTCAACACAGTCAACTCTTATATAATAAAACAGTTTAATATGTCTCTTATATTGACACAACACACGCTGAGAGTAGAGAGTCCTCGGGAGAGTTGTCAACGTTCATTCAGTACAACCGACCTGACAGTTAACCCTACCCCAATATCACACACACATACAGGGCTTATTGACGAACAGTATTATAAATACAACTCGTAAACAATAAACAAAAACAATCTCGATGTAACTAAGAACTCGATCCTATTCACAAAGTACGACAGATTTAAATATAGCTTCCAATCCGCAGTAAATAGGAGTAGTTTGACCGTCTATAGCAGGTGGTGTGCCCGGGGTTAAAAATAGGGTTTCCCCATAACGCCCCATACCCATATGAATAAAAAACAAATCTATTCAAATTTGAAAACGACAAATGTTGACACTGAATTCACCAGCACGATTCATATTCAAATGGTAGCAAATTTGAAAATCAGATTGTCGCATGTACATACAGAATACAACGTGCTCGGTGGCCTGCTCGGTCGGTCGTCAGCTCGGTCGGTCGTCAGCTCGCTCGGTCGCTGTTTCTTATGAGTCATTCTATATAGAGATAGAGACTATTGAAACAACTCAGTCAAATGTGTTGCCATCGAAAATGTGAATTCCCACAAAAACATAAATGAAATTCAGTGGGCGATTTATACAAGTATCAATAGCATTAATCTGTAGAAAACACCCGAGGGTCTTTAGGAATCCGTATAACTAAAATACTCAAACACGAATCAACCTTATAAACAACTTTATATAAAGCCATTTCTAGATCAATCTTTTCAGATTGTTTTTTCAACGTGTTTACGACGGCGGTTCACCGGCAGTAGCAACGAACCACGAAGCCATTTCATCAATTATACGTAATTATTATTAATAACTAGTAAAAAGCATTGACCCCCTGAGGAGACATTACAGTACGAGCAGTTCGATGGGGGATACCATCGCCGTGTGTGGGGTCGATAGTGAAATAAACTGTAGCTCGTATATGCTAGAAGTAGAGTAAATAACTCTGGTTTGATAAAAAGTCATGTCAGTAAGAAATGAAAGTACAAGTAACGTGTCCTCGGTAATTCAGGTGCAAATACTGTACTTTCTGAAAGGGAATCAATCATTCATTTATTACGTACGCTTAAAATGTGAATTTTTCAGCCACCCCCCTCAGTCACGTTTTTAAACAAAATCTACCATTTTTTAAACATCCAAAACGATACATGATAAAGAATTACCCCACCGTCAGTTTGATAAGTTCTTTCTACAGTAAAGCCTGTTTAAGTCAGACGTTTTCGGGACAGGGAATCTAAAAATCTGACTTTGTGAACCAGTATAAGCCTAATCTGACTTCTAAGAAAATCGGACTTCAAATGTGCTCGATTGCATCAACTTTACTCTTGAGACCAGTTTTAAAGTGATATCTTAATCGATCATAGATATGAAATTTCTCAATATGCATACCGGTATGTGTAATACATGTTTGAGACTAGTTTATACTTTAGTGGCGGCAGTCGGATTGAGTTCATTAGCCTTCAGGCTCCACGATTTGATATCGAGATCGAAGCACTTGATTGAAGTACCCCGATTCAAGCGCCGTACAGCTCTTGTTCTGTAAGATGATAATTATACAATCATAATTGAACATAAATCTATTTACTGATTTCACAGTGGAGTTGGTAAAGGTTGAATTACGAGTTGGCTCCACGAGGATGTAACCGTTAATAAAGAGTTTCTATCTTATATCTGAAGCATCGATAACCAGAATTATTGCTTTAATAAACACAAAACGATCGATTCTGTGATAGATATTTCCTGAAATATTTGTGTGAAATATTGCACCTACCGCACTTAAACACAGAAACTATGAGTTATGCATTTAATAACAATTTTACAGTTGTTTTTTTTACCCTACAGCAAATATTAGACAAGTTTCCATACAACATTCCTAGATTGAAATTGTACGCTAAGATACGTTAAAAACTCTACTGGTAAAAACTTGCTTTCAATTTCAAAAACCTCAAGTTTCAAAATGTTCAGAACATTAAGCGACCAATTCAACAGGTGAATTGAAGATACAGGCTCTAATGGGGCTTTTCAAGGAGGCAGGCATCATTTCTTAAAGGTTTGTAGCGTATTGGCATATAGACCTAATCGCTTTAGTGGTGATGATGTCATAGTGGATTTATGGAAGAAGCCATCTTTTCTAGAAGGGTCTATAGTAGGTGTATCTTATTTTAGTGCATCATCTCTTTAATCGAGTCAAGGATAAGCAGTAAATCTGGTTGAAATAGAACTGCAGCACCGGTGCTATCAGTGCTGGTACTGGTTAGAACACTGGAATCATTTTTATTACACTTAGAAATAGATGTGTGTACAGCGAGCGGGCGTGTACAGTATTGGTGTGTGATAAAGTGTGATAACGGTACAACTGCAGCTGCTGATCCATGCAGAAAATCTACCCCTAATCTGACGAGCAGTTTGAGCAGTTTTTAGCTACGCTCTATTGCTCACATCTCCTTCGTTCAGTAAGCTGAAGAAATAGTATATTTTGACTAGTGGCAGCTGTGTTTGATCCGACATCCCGGGAATATTAACACATTCTGACTAATACAACATCAAATCCTGCAGGATCTATAGAACTATATTTCAAATCCCGCCCAAACTAGAAACTGAAGCCTAAAGGGGACTATCTGGATATCTGTTCTAAAATAAACGCTTATTGCAATCATCCTGATTAAATGTTGAAACACTTCATCCGTGTTGTGTAACAGAAAATCCCAGACCAAGAATTTAAAACGGTCCAAAACGTTTCTTCGCCACAGAAGTCTATTCAACGTTTCGACTTTTTTCCTAATACCGGTAAATCATCTTCAGGAATACGAGCATCTGTGACAAAATCATGATATGAAGATTAGGATATAGGCCTAGTCGAAATGTTGTAATAACCTACTGGTTCCAGGAAAAATATCGGACTTCATTTTTCATTCTTAGGGCGGGATTTTCACATAAACGACTTCAAATTATTTTTGATCAGCTTCACCGAATTGTGGGAAGCTGCTCCGGTTATTTCTCAATCATTGCTACGAGAGATTTTTACGGGCGGATGATGATCTGCCCACAGCTGCTGCTCACAACACGAGAGCAGAGGAAAAACACCTTATAAATAGGATAAAAACAAACAACTCTCGGTGAACTTTTAACAAGCTAAAACTCGTCAACATGGACTTCTACAAGAGTAGGAAATGTGTAATACAGAAACATTATGCATATATGATTATTATTGAGAAATAGAAATCATAGTAAGAGTCTTAGTACACTGTGCACACGCATAGAGAGAGTGGTAGAACTTGTTTACTGATCATCTCAGAAATAAAAATAGATTGTTCTTCACGTTGATTAGACTCTTCAGTACATACGCTTCTAGCAATATCACCCACAGCTGCACCAGCGCGGACTGCAGCTAGCAGCTACTACTATATGCACCGCAGCACCAGTCCGGACTGCAGCTACTGCTGTAGGCCTACATAACTGCACCAGTCCAGACAACAGCTAGGCCCTACTGCTGTATGTACTGCACCAGTCCGAACTGCAGCTACTGCTGTACGTAACTGCACCAGTCCAGACTGCAGCTAGGCCCTACTGCTATATGTATTGCACCAGTCCGGACTGCAGCTACTGCTGTACGTAACTGCACCAGTCCGGACTACAGCTAGGCCCTACTACTGTATGTATTGCACCAGTCCGGACTGCAGCTACTGCTGTATGTACCACACCAGCGCCGACTGCAGCTACTGCACCAGTTCAGACTGCAGCTACTGCTGTAGTATCATCAGACTCAGCAAAGGTGTGGAATCAAATAACATCAGGATCTGCGCTATAATCAATCAAAAATTCATTCAAACCATAGGGGCCGACAGGCCTTCCGCTACCAGTATTCAGATTTAGTGGATCCTGGCACTAGAATCAACATTAGGCTACCCTCTCTGTAAATTCTACCACAGTTGGAATTCAAACCTGACGACATCGTGAGACCATGGCACCAGTGCCCATAATGATATCAGACCTTGTCCCTACACACTGATGGCCTGTAAACCCTTAAAACTAGGCAAACCAGCCATATATACGATAGCCTGCTTTCCAGTTCAATAATGTCAATGCTGAGGAGACATATATATTGCTATCAGGGGGTTAAAATTGTATTATCAGTATCAGGCAACCGAATGAAGCCACCAGGTTCAGTTAGCAACTTAAGTGTCAAATAGATCTGGATCTGGTGTTTCACCACTTTAGACTTTGATGAAATGATACTGATTCACAAAATTACATTCATACATTAACGTTTGATGCTCAAAAACAATACGTTGTTAATTAAATCTTACACTTTATGAGAACTAATCCGAAATATCATAGCAGCAGCAGACTAACTGAAGCGTCAGTAAAATCGCAGGAGATGAGGACTGCCTGCTCGCCATCTTGATTTAACCAGCACCGTTCAGTTCACTTGACCCAGTTTACCATAATTGGCAAAAAAAGTAATTTATACAGAGTTGATTGTAATTCGAGAAAAGAACACGGCTAGAAATTGATTGAAGAAATATAAAATCCGTTGGTAATCCTGGTCAGGCAGGGAGTTTATTGACGTGTTCACTCCGCTATACGAGTTGCATATGAGCTATCCACGTTCCCGTCTCGACCCGTTACTGTCTCGACCCGTTCCCGTCCCGACCCTACCGTACAATAGCGCCACCGCAGTCGATAATTTGAACTAAAACACTTCGGCGCGTATCGGATTCGTTTTTCGCATGTTATAAATGGTTGAAGAACGATCAGTGAAACATACCAACAATTTTAAAAAGTCAATTAGATTTTATAAAACTTTTCATTAAAAAGATCGAATGAAGAAAACGCCTCCAATGTCAACAGAGGTAAAAATTCAAGATGCGAAGTTAGCAATTTCCAGTCGAGATTTCCTCCCAGAATATTACTGAAGTGGGTTTAAACTGTTTTCAAATGTAATGTTGAATAAATCATACGAGTTTAATTATTTTGGTTTCAAGTTTCAAATGATATCAACTTTCGGCTTCAAATCTCTCAAAACTCAGTTCTAAAAATGACCCCTCTCGGCCGGGGGCATTTTGTTTAGGGTACATTTTATTTTGCCATTAATCAGTTCGAATTCATCAAATTTATGAAGAAAATTAATGTATGAATTTTGCAAAAAAATAAAGATGATTGTTAAATTTATAACGCGTTGTCTTTCTCTACCAGATCCCGTCGGTCTTTCTCCGATGGACATGTTCCGGTCTCGACCCGTCACCTGTCTCTACTCTCTAGACAGTCCCGTGGACGCTATGTTCCCGTCTCGACCCCTCACATCTGTCTCTACTCTCTACACAGTCCCGCGGACACTATGTTCCCGTCTCGACCCTTCAAATCTGTCTCTACTCTCTACACAGTCCCGTGGACACTATGTTCCCGTCTCGACCCTTCACATCTATCTCTACTCTCTACACAGTCCCGTGGACACTATGTTCCCGTCTCGACCCTTCAAATCTGTCTCTACTCTCTACACAGTCCCGCGGACACTATGTTCCCGTCTCGACCCTTCAAATCTGTCTCTACTCTCTACACAGTCCCGTGGACGCTATGTTCCCGTCTCGACCCTTCACATCTGTCTCTACTCTCTACACAGTCCCGTGGACCCTATGTTCCCGTCTCGACCCTTCAAAACTGTCTCTACTCTCTACACAGTCCCGTGGACCCTATGTTCCCGTCTCGACCCCTCACATCTGTCTCTACTCTCTACACAGTCCCGCGGACACTATGTTCCTGTCTCGACCCTTCAAATCTGTCTCTACTCTCTACACAGTCCCGTGGACCCTATGTTCCCGTCTCGACCCCTCACATCTGTCTCTACTCTCTACACAGTCCCGTGGACCCTATGTTACTGTCTCGACCCTTCACATCTATCTCTACTCTCTACACAGTCCCGTGGACGCAATGTTCCCGTCTCGACCCTTCAAAACTGTCTCTACCCTCTACACAGTCCCGCGGACACTATGTTCCTGTCTCGACCCTTCAAATCTGTCTCTTCCCTCTACACAGTCCCGCGGACACTATGTTCCCGTCTCGACCCTTCAAATCTGTCTCTACTCTCTACACAGTCCCGCGGACACTATGTTCCCGTCTCGACCCTTCAAATCTGTCTCTACTCTCTACACAGTCCCGCGGACACTATGTTCCCGTCTCGACCCTTCAAATCTGTCTCTACTCTCTACACAGTCCCGCGGACACTATGTTCCCGTCTCGACCCTTCAAATCTGTCTCTACTCTCTACACAGTGCCGCGGACACTATGTTCCTGTCTCGACCCTTCGAATCTGTCTCTACCCTCTACACAGTCCCGTGGACCCTATGTTCCCGTCTCGACCCTTCAAAACTGTCTCTACTCTCTCAACAGTCCCGTGGACGCTATGTTCCCGTCTCGACCCTTCAAACCTGTCTCTACTCTCTCAACAGTCCCGTGGACCCTATGTTCCCGTCTCGACCCTTCAAAACTGTCTCTACTCTTTCAACAGTCCCTTGGACGCTATGTTCCCGTCTCGACCCTTCAAATCTGTCTCTACTCTCTACACAGTCCCGTGGACCCTATGTTCCCGTCTCGACCCTTCAAATCTGTCTCTACTCTCTACACAGTCCCGCGGACGCTATGTTCCCGTCTCGACCCTTCAAATCTGTCTCTTCTCTCTACACAGTCTCATGGATATGTTCGTGTCTAGAGCCTTCACATCCGTTTGAAGACAGTTTGTGGGACACCCTGACATATCTAATCGGTTTGTAATATTTCCAGTCAGTGGGACGAACCTTTTTAAAAAATGGAAATGAATATTACAGGTGGTCAAATATTTATTGATTAAAATCATGAAAAATCTACAAAATCGATGCTGACATGCTGAATACTGATACATCTACACATAAGGCAAATTTCTACAAATTTAGTGCAATTCTCAGGAATACGTATGTACTAAACACATTAACATGCAAACTCATTAAAATGAACGCAAGGAACCAAATTATTACAACCGACAGTTGTCATATTGGCCGAAATTCTAGGTTTTTGATAACCAATAAATCGGTATATCAGAAGTATAACTAGGCTCCACTGTTTCTTGGCTGAATCCCGTGGTCTTCAATACGAAAGGCTTTCATTCTCATCTGAATTTCTTTATCATTTCTGCCTGTTGTAGCCCGACAAATCGTGAATGACAAATCATAACTTATATCGAAATATCTTGATACAAGATAACACACAGCCTCCATCTTTATGGCTTCAATAAACCTGTGTCCACTAAAAATGTAACGACATGAAAAAACTGTTGATTATAGTATATGCATGAAACGCATACTGTAAGAGCAAGTGAGGTTTTACGTATGGGACTCGACCTTACCTTATCCAGTCTTTCAGAATGTACGATATGATTTTATTCGGTGCCATAAATGGAATGCGTACCGGTGGGTACTGTATATACATACTTAAAAAAAGGAAATTAAAATAGCAACAAATCATTGATATCGAATCATGATAGTGATCTTTTGTGATGGTGCAGCGAATCATATTCTTGGTGATCCGTACCTTGGGTGTAGATAAATCTTTTTGCATATTGCTTGCGTGGCCCAAACATAGATGAAGTTAAGAGCACTTCGACGAATAACCATTACACCGTGTCCTTTGCTTGATAGTGGTTCAGGACGTATATATTTTTGGACAAGCCTGGAAAATAATAAAATATTATTATTCGAATTCAAAGTGGGCCTATACAAAATGTCGTGTGCGATGTAACTTTGACTTTACTTTATAAGGAAACATTAGTATGTAAATTAATAAAATTAGTGATAAATTTGTGTAATAAGCATCACAGAATTATCAAAACTTAGCGAATATTTGATATTTTCGGATGGTTTTCAGCATGTACAAGTACTGCCGTACCGTACATATAATATGCTTTCATCTTAAGAGCAATTAAAAGTCACAATTGCAAGCAGAATATAAATCAAAGCTTACAAACACTGTTCTTGAGTCAATGTATTTGTTATATATCGGTTGAGGTCATCAAGCTGTAAAAAATGAAAATACTGTACATCAAAATAGATTCACATGGGCACATTTACAATCAATCCGTCGTTGGCAAGATTAAGCTGAAAGCCACCAAGGCTCTTTTGCCTTTTAGGATATATATGAAACTGACGTGAGATCTATTTGTTACTTGAATAGCATGCTTTACGCAAGTTGAAAATAAAATTCTTACAATTGCGCGCCGTTTTTCCAATAAATACTTGAGAGGGACTTGGCGACCATCATCGTTTTCTGAAGTGTCTGGTTCAATTTTCTGAAAGCACGCCCCACAGATCATGTAGTCAGGAAACCTTAAAAAATACATATATTTTCACATGGGGTGGTGAGTGATAAAGTTTTGCTCACTAACTCTCATATCCTACACCCACCTTATCTCAAGTTCTTTGCAACAGATACATTTTTTCTCATTTCCATCTTTAAACAATGCATCCTAAAATTCGATATTATTCAAGACATAGCAAAAAGCAAACAGATTCAACTGGCACTGAAATCTGTTTTGCGAGGCCCATCGAATAAAATCAACAAGAACACAAAAGCCGATTAGTCCAAAAAAAAACTTGAATTACCTCCCATGTTCTTCGCAACTTCTCAATTTGGCACATGGGACAACGGTAAGAATAATTGAACGTGTAGTCATCCGAATTTCCACCTATACACTCTGGGTGTATGGCCCAGTTGCAATTAAATCCATTGCAAACTATCACTTTCTTACTACAAAAACAAAAAGATTTTTGGTGTCCTTTACAAACCCACCATACCTGATGGGAGCGAAGTTTTAACTGAATGCGAAACTCACCATTTATTTGAACAGAAACAAAAGATCTTCCGTTTTCCACCTAACTCACTAACATCTTTTAATCTGCAAACTGGAACCTAAAACAAAGTGTGCCATTTTTCATTTATCATGGACTTAACACAACATTAACGCATATATTGTAAATAACAAACCTGACGAGCTCTTGTTACTGCAAGCCCCCGAATTGTTTTCTAAAATATTGGATATCAAATTTTGATTGATGCAAGGCATAAATAATCAATCACTTCGAAATAGAAGATTCACTACATAGATCCTTTTCGACGTTTGATACAAAAATACAATAATCTAGGATAAGCTGCAAAGGTAAATACGTATAAAAGTATGATTTATAGGAGATCCAGTTACAGGGTTTCCAGTTAAAATTTGATTCTAGACTTAATACAATTCAAATCAACTAAAGGGCTAAATAACTGTGGAACCGGTCATTTGTTTTTTCCAAGTACCATTCTTTTACTGCTGATACATTTCTCACAAGTGAAACCAATTCGTTCTGCCTCCTGTTGCGACAAGTCACCAAGTCCTATACATACAGGATGGTACCACTCAACGCACCTTTCGCATGCGATGTATAAGCTACAAAATATCAAATATCTAATGTAATTCGGAATTATAATAATCTTATTAGAGCTATGTATGTAATCATGATACACTAACCCTCCTGTATCGATTTTTTTACAAATACAATATTTCGCAGCTGACTGTGGCAATTCATAGAAAAAACTGCTGCGTCGTCTTGTCTGAAAAAGTGCATTTGATATTTTCAATTATCTGCATTCTACGTTAAACTAAACTTCTTCAATCTGCTACCACCGGTACCATACCTTCTTTGGATTTTCTCGGAGCTTCACCGTGGTTCTCGTTTCCAAGACCTGTCTTTGCTATAAAAAAGTGACATGACATACAATTTTTAAC
Organism: Tubulanus polymorphus; assembly: GCF_964204645.1. Taxonomy (NCBI): domain Eukaryota; kingdom Metazoa; phylum Nemertea; class Palaeonemertea; order Tubulaniformes; family Tubulanidae; genus Tubulanus; species Tubulanus polymorphus. Next base: position 1,324,625 of record NC_134028.1, read on the forward strand.
GAGCACAAAGACACCATTCCTTAATTTTGATACATATCAGGAATGCATGAAAAAAATACTTGTAGAGAATGCACCTCAAAAAAAAGTTCATCGCGCGTAGACATTTCTGGTGTTGGGTCATTCACCTATAAATCAAAGAGATCACATGAAATTAGTGAAACCTACATGCTGTTTGAATATGGCTCAGATAACTAAGATATACCTCATATATTATATTTTCCTCGCCTATTTGCTGTTCGCGTTCATCGCGAGTAGACATTTCTGGTGTTGGGTCATTCAGCTATAAATATAAAAGTAAGTAGAAACTGTAAATTAGTAAAACTTTATCCTCACATTTTCAACTAATGTTGTTACTTCATATTTTCATATGGCCTACCTCTAATGATGTTGCTGGGCAAGAGGCATTGGTCACAGAATATATAGCTCCATTGCTGCTTTGATTTTTCAGATAATCTAGTCCTCGGAAGAGATCAAGATCGATAGGCAGGGGCTGACTGGAGTCAATCAGACGGAAAGTATTGTCATTAAACTCCAGTACCAACCAGTGGTCTGTATCACTGGGCTTAATAATCATCTTTCTTTTCAAGGATGTTTGCAAAAATGCACTTGTCAACAGTTCAGTCAATTCTTCATAGGTCCTTGAGTTTTTTACACCTGATACAATGTTCAGAACTTGAAACCCACGTTGCTCTAGACATTCCATGATCACATCCATCGAATAAAATCCCTCTCTATCCCTCAGGGCAGATATCATGCAGGTTGGGCCAATTCCTGGATTTTGCAACTGCCTAATCCACATTTCGTCTGATACACGATCCATATCATATACTGAAACACTGAACGAGCCATCTTCATCTGATCCAATCGCATTATTGACCGCACAGAGTCCGCAGTAGTTGGTGGATCCTTGGATCTGCATAAAATCTCCTCGTTGAGTTTTCACTGATTTCACTTCAGCATGTCTGTTTGGTAATGCTGTTTGACCAATAACTTGAGCCGCGTATCTGAGGTTGCTGTGGGCTGCAAGCAGTTCATCACCATTTAGATTATCGAAGTCAAGGTTTCGGAAAATATCACTGACATCCGAATTTAGAACTGCACGTAGATATGATGTACATTCGCTTCTCTGTCGATCACTATTATGACTGACTTTGGGTACAAAGGAAGACGATGTAGTATTTTCTGTATGACGTGAAATATTTGGAACAGAATTCGATGAGTTCGGGAAACTTTCGTTGCCGTGGAGAGAAGCATCGAGTCCACGCGTCATATCGCGAACAAACGCCCGTCCAAACTGATCTCGATCAAGCATGTCATTGCCTAGGTTTTCTCTAAGTTTATTTACGAGGGCATTGTTTATTTCTTCATTTCTCAAGTGCGAAGCGAGCCGGAAAACAAACATGTGAGTCGCCGGATTCATATTGTTGAGGAAATGAAGATTCTTTTTTCGGTTACTGAATTCCTGCTCAACCCGCTGACTGTCAATTAAACCTCCAACATTATCCAAAAGAGATATCCTCCGTAAAATCTCAACAGGACTCTTACAGTTTTCTTGATGAAACCAATCGTACAGGATGTAGTGGTGAGATGAACGTGTTATTGGATGATCCTCATTTCCTATAGGTTCTGTGTTTGGTTCATAAATATATTTCAAGAATGTGGCCTCAAACGTGATTTGTCTTGTCTTTGCTTGCGCAATATTTTCATCGGAACTCTCTGCTAATCGACCATCGTGGGGTCGATACATATCACCATATCTGGAATTGGCAAACCTCGCCACAAGGTGAGCACTGTCACAGATAGATATTGTTGGTCGATGTTTCAGTGATCTCTCCAAGTCAACGTAGTCGCGAGGACTTTCACCCCGAAAATTGTTCTTTATGCAATATGTTACACCGTGGTCGCAACATCCAACTGCCCAGCCACCTTTCAGAAAAAAAAAACGCAAAATAATGCTATGTTTATGCGATTTTTGCGATGACAATGCGCGCGAGTGCGCGGTGTGTTCCTTACCGGTATGGCCAAAAATATCTTCATATAGGCTGTCGAACTTTGACCGAGACATCGACATACTTCTGAGGCGTAGAATCATGTCATTCGTAGACCCCTTGGAATCTACTTTCGCCTTCTTACAAAACTTTCTGATTTCCTTTACCTGCATCACAATGCGATTTATATAACGTATAGGACCTACCATTGTGTTAGTACTGACTAGTACATCATTTTACTTTCACAAAAGTGGAAGGTTTTACATATGCAATGCATAAAATGTGTACCTTCTCATTTTTCAGGAGATGCTCCAAAGTATCAGGATGGATAGGCTCAACTCCTTCAGAACCACTATCTGTCGAGCACTTTTCAAATTCAGTGTTTATCAGAATTTCTGACTTTCTGGTATATTTCCCAATCCAAGGACTCCAGCATTCAAATGAAGGCCTCACAACATGTTCTACAAAAATTGAATACGTTTATCAAAAAACTTTTGAAACCGCATTTCACACACATGATCTGCCAGATGAAAATTTTATACATAATTAACATGATGTTGGATTTGAGTTTCTACCTTTATGGCATTTCGATCCTTTGCTCACTATTTCCTTTTCGATATCATTCCAGAAAGAAACGCAGTCGACTTCCTCGTTCAAAGATACTGGTGGCGCCAAATCTGAAACTGAAATAAGAGATAATTCATTCACAGTTCTATCTTATATAGACTAGATATAATGTATATCCCTATGGGAGGGGGTGCGTGTACACCCTCCTAAAATTGCCAAGCTTCTTTGTGATTTGGGAAAATAAATATTAAGCTGATACCTAAGAAAGTTTAAATTCGTCTCTTGTTCTCTGTATTTCCAAGAATGAGTTAACGTTTTCCGAGGAGGTTTTTTCGGGGTGTCTCGTAATTATATGATATGCCCTATTTTGGGGGTTCACCCTACCTGAGTCAGACCCTGGATTCCCTTGATCAAACTGAAACTAATACACAGAATACACAGAATACGCAGAACAGTCATAGACTCACGGTTGTAACGAAAACAGGCTTTTCGGAATGTATCCCATATCAATATGGGTGGGTAGTATCCACAGGATATGCAATAGAAGTCATAGCTATGACTTGTCATAGCTTCATAGTGGAGATACCCTTGCTGTAACGAGTTTAAAGGTATTTGCTCTCCTGATAGAGACGTCAGAATATTAATTGAGGTTTGTATAGCCACGTGATTCTGAAAATACAAGCAAAAATCATAAAATATGTAATTAATAATTAAATGATAAGGTATTAAATGATATTACATTTTTCGATGCGTTGATAAAACATAGTCAAAAAGTGATGATCACATTTGCAAAATATATCATAAATCACCATATAATAATTATCTAACAATGTTATGAGTAAATACCTTTATTCCTTCTCGGATGGTCTTGCACAGCTCTAATGTCATAAATGTAGAATTGTTGAAGTTATGAATGCCATCTTGCCATTCCTGATAGCGATATGTCATCCCACATCCAATGCATTTCTTTATATGAACAGGTATATCTACCAAATCAATTGAAGAATAATATATACGATAAAAAGAAACTGAATATTCACGAATATAAATAAGATAAACCTTCATATAATGTCCTACGTACTTTTATGAACTTCATGAATACCAAAGATTCTACCAGAGCCAACTAATTGAGGGGACAATGTAGCATTGCAAGAAACGCATGACTCTTCACGAGGAACTATTGTTGAAATCTGTGCAACCTTGGTAGTGAGATCAGATGGTAAATCAACAGGTACCAGTTTTCTTTCAATTACGTACTGCAATTCTTTTTCATCAAGTTCGTTGTGGTTCGTTGTGGTGCATGGTTGGTTGGTTCCTGTTGTAACCGTAGCTCTATTATATTGGTTGTTATACCATGTACAACAAACTTTATGGACGCAGAATTTAGAGCCTTTGATACAATTACATCGATACAGTTTTCTCATACTGTCATACACCACAACCGTACGGCCCAATTTCGAATAATATCTCTTATCCTTGCACAGAACAGAAAAATACCGATAACGATCAGACTGATCAAGAATCAAAGAGATTAGAGGAACACCATCTCTCAATGACTTTTCATACAGAGCTTCGACTTTTGGAATATGCTCGGCTTTAACGATGTTTCCATCAGCTAGTTCATTCAAATATTTCACATCCAATATTGGATTGTTCACAGTTGCGGTTACATAACTGACGGATTTTAGATGGGCGCATTCAAATGAATGATTACTTGAGATGGCAGCCGCATGCTTTGCATCCCTACAGCTCCTCAATTCACAGAAAATTTCTGAATTTTCTGTCGTTTTCTTTTTTACGTGAATCGGATTTGAATGTCCGATCATCGATGGGAAAACGGCAAATATCCCCTGTCTATTGTCGACGCAAACTGCTCGGTGGTGATGTCGCTCAGTGATCCTGCTTGCCGCCGCAGCTTTATTTTTCTGACATATATGGATATGTATTTTCATCCATTTCGAAGACAAAACTTTTTCACAATGGGGACATTTCTCCGTTTTCTTTTGTTTGGTCGCATTGTTGCAGCTATTAGTGTTGCACTGTTGTTTTTCTCTTACATGAGAAACAACAGGTTGCTGTTTTGGATGACAACATTTTTCCATATGTTTAGAGAGTCTTCTTCTGTCGTGTGCTTTGTGATCACAAAAAAAGCAATGGTAGTGAGATCGCTTCATACAGTTTTGATGACAGATAACACTATATAATCTTGAAATGGAAAAAAAGAAATATAAAAATCTACCTTTTGCAAATAGTCGCAATTGAGCAAAAACGCGATTTCCAGTAATTATAGGGATATGTATGGTGGCTGATTCGGATCACGTAAAAAAAGAGAAATTATCCCACTCGATCTCCACCAATTTTTTTTACATATTAAAAACGTTGTTTTACGCTACGTCAAGAACAAAGTTTAATTTAGAACGAAAAACTGGTTTTAACGTGGCATTAAAAAGAAAAATGTAGAATTCGAAAATTGGTGGAAACCGAGTGTCATCTATTATTTTTTTAATGTGGCCCGAATCACGAACCAGCCACAATAGACTATATGAGATCAGTTCATTCCCCGCTTTCCTGGGACCGGTTCCATAATCAGGGCTTAGACTTAAGCGGCCGTCGCGTTATATAGCCTTGCATAAATCACAACATAACGAAACAAGACTACAAAACGCACTAGTTCAATGGCACGAAGCTCTTTGAAAACCATCGTTTCGATAATTTTGGATTCCATATAGTTTTCGAAACAATTACATTCATAATTTATTTCAATTCACCATTTTGAAATATTCACGTTTCTATTTTTTTTGGAAGAGAAAAATATATTGTTTATTCTTTATGTATCATTGATCGAATCTGAAATTAGATCGTATACCTCAGCTCAGTGACATTGAAAATTCGTTGATAGACTTTTTATTTCAGATGATTCTATAGTGATGGCCGCTTGCTCTGGAGGTTTTCAGTAATGAAAATGAGTCAATTTTCATCTAAATGATGTGCCCGACAAAAAACGTTTTTACCTCATCGGTCAGATTTTTCATCACCCGTTGAGAAACTAATCGATTCAATTTAATGTATATATAAACCAAAAATGGAATACACAAGAAATTTAAAACCTAAAGAAGACTCACCGGTCTGAATCGTCTCTGTCCCTCAGAGGTACGGGTATTCTGGTCGTCCAGTGCACCTGCGACAAGTGTTGGTCGACATGATGTTTTTTCTTAGGCTTATACCTGACGTTGCTACATAAAGAGCAGTGGTACCTTTCACTTGGAGGTCTGTCGATGCAACAGGTCAAAAAACAAGGCTGGAGCCCAGCCTTCAAGTCGGACACATTCTTGAAGAAAGTGGCCATTATTTTGAATATATTTCTACTATGCGGACATCACAAAACCGAGCACATCAATAACGCAAAGTTTTCGGTCTCTGGTATCTTCAAAGCAGTATTTGTAATACCAACGTTTAAGACCATGGATCGTGTCCCCGATAAGAAACGATTGAAATGAGCGTTTGTTTCAGTTTTCTATATGTTTTTTAAGAGTTGAGGTTGACGGGAGTTACTCAATTAGAGCATACCAACGTTAGTGATACAACAGTTCTGTCAACACTAAGAAACCATTAAGCATTTGCCAGGTTTCTACGTTGTACATCTTCTAGGCTATATATGACAGCAATGCATTAAAACCATTTGTGATTAATTATATGCAACATCCTATGTTCTAACCGTCATAAACAGTTCCCACAAACACTGAAATAAATGTGTTTCGATGCTTATGTACCGTAACGCGACGATGAATTTCATTAGCTATAATCGTTTGTATACATTTTACATAACTTGAACTTGAACCCATCGAAGTCTAATCGATGAGAGGCGCGGTGGCCGAGTGCATTATGCCGCAGGTCGCTGGTCTCTTCAATTCACGGTTTGGTTCAAACCCTGGTGGCGACAATATTTCTCGGTCGAAGGTTCTTTTCTCCATTTAATTAGGAAAAAGAATCATCGAACCCTACGTGGCGCTTAGCGGTTTAAGAGTTTAAAAATAAGTCTAAAATAAGTCTTATTACGGTAAACAGCATTATTTACAGTGCACGGGAAATTATAACTTTTGGGAGTAGAACGTGGTTTTCTGAATCTCCGGTCGCCGGAGACAGTTTTATGGGTCGACTAGATGGGAACGACAGGTGTGACGGGTCCAGGCGGGAACATAGGGTCCACGGGACTGTGTAGAGAGTAGAGACAGGTTTGAAGGGTCGAGACGGGAACATAGGGTCCGCGGGACTGTGTAGAGAGTAGAGACAGATTTGAAGGGTCGAGACGGGAACATAGCGTCCACGGGACTGTGTAGAGAGTAGAGACAGTTTTGAAGGGTCGAGACGGGAACATAGCGTCCACGGGACTGTGTAGAGAGTAGAGACAGATTTGAAGGGTCGAGACGGGAACATAGCGTCCGCGGGACTGTGTAGAGAGTAGAGACAGTTTTGAAGGGTCGAGACGGGAACATAGCGTCCACGGGACTGTGTAGAGAGTAGAGACAGATTTGAAGGGTCGAGACGGGAACATAGCGTCCACGGGACTGTGTAGAGAGTAGAGACAGATTTGAAGGGTCGAGACGGGAACATAGCGTCCAAGGGACTGTTGAGAGAGTAGAGACAGTTTTGAAGGGTCGAGACGGGAACATAGGGTCCACGGGACTGTGTAGAGAGTAGAGACAGGTTTGAAGGGTCGAGACGGGAACATAGGGTCCAAGGGACTGTTGAGAGAGTAGAGACAGATTTGAAGGGTCGAGACGGGAACATAGGGTCCACGGGACTGTGTAGAAAGTAGAGACAGGTTTGAAGGGTCGAGACGGGAACATAGCGTCCACGGGACTGTTGAGAGAGTAGAGACAGTTTTGAAGGGTCGAGACGGGAACATAGCGTCCACGGGACTGTGTAGAGAGTAGAGATAGATGTGAAGGGTCGAGACAGGAACATAGGGTCCACGGGACTGTGTAGAGGGTAGAGACAGATTCGAAGGGTCGAGACAGGAACATAGTGTCCGCGGCACTGTGTAGAGAGTAGAGACAGTTTTGAAGGGTCGAGACGGGAACATAGGGTCCACGGGACTGTGTAGAGAGTAGAGACAGATTTGAAGGGTCGAGACGGGAACATAGGGTCCACGGGACTGTGTAGAGAGTAGATACAGGTTTGAAGGGTCGAGACGGGAACATAGGGTCCGCGGGACTGTGTAGAGAGTAGAGACAGATTTGAAGGGTCGAGACGGGAACATAGCGTCCACGGGACTGTGTAGAGAGTAGAGACAGTTTTGAAGGGTCGAGACGGGAACATAGCGTCCACGGGACTGTGTAGAGAGTAGAGACAGTTTTGAAGGGTCGAGACGGGAACATAGCGTCCACGGGACTGTGTAGAGAGTAGAGACAGATTTGAAGGGTCGAGACGGGAACATAGTGTCCGCGGGACTGTGTAGAGAGTAGAGACAGATTTGAAGGGTCGAGACGGGAACATAGTGTCCACGGGACTGTGTAGAGGGTAGAGGCAGATTTGAAGGGTCGAGACGGGAACATAGGGTCCACGGGACTGTGTAGAGGGAAGAGACAGATTTGAAGGGTCGAGACAGGAACATAGTGTCCGCGGGACTGTGTAGAGAGTAGAGACAGATTTGAAGGGTCGAGACGGGAACATAGGGTCCACGGGACTGTGTAGAGGGAAGAGACAGATTTGAAGGGTCGAGACAGGAACATAGTGTCCGCGGGACTGTGTAGAGAGTAGAGACAGATTTGAAGGGTCGAGACGGGAACATAGGGTCCACGGGACTGCGTAGAGGGAAGAGACAGATTTGAAGGGTCGAGACGGGAACATAGGGTCCACGGGACTGTGTAGAGAGTAGAGACAGATTTGAAGGGTCGAGACAGGAACATAGTGTCCGCGGGACTGTGTAGAGAGTAGAGACAGGTTTGAAGGGTCGAGACGGGAACATAGGGTCCGCGGGACTGTGTAGAGAGTAGAGACAGGTTTGAAGGGTCGAGACGGGAACATAGGGTCCGCGGGACTGTGTAGAGAGTAGAGACAGTTTTGAAGGGTCGAGACAGGAACATAGGGTCCGCGGGACTGTGTAGAGAGTAGAGACAGATTTGAAGGGTCGAGACGGGAACATAGCGTCCGCGGGACTGTGTAGAGAGTAGAGACAGTTTTGAAGGGTCGAGACGGGAACATAGCGTCCACGGGACTGTGTAGAGAGTAGAGACAGATTTGAAGGGTCGAGACGGGAACATAGCGTCCACGGGACTGTGTAGAGAGTAGAGACAGATTTGAAGGGTCGAGACGGGAACATAGCGTCCAAGGGACTGTTGAGAGAGTAGAGACAGTTTTGAAGGGTCGAGACGGGAACATAGGGTCCACGGGACTGTGTAGAGAGTAGAGACAGGTTTGAAGGGTCGAGACGGGAACATAGGGTCCAAGGGACTGTTGAGAGAGTAGAGACAGATTTGAAGGGTCGAGACGGGAACATAGGGTCCACGGGACTGTGTAGAAAGTAGAGACAGGTTTGAAGGGTCGAGACGGGAACATAGCGTCCACGGGACTGTTGAGAGAGTAGAGACAGTTTTGAAGGGTCGAGACGGGAACATAGCGTCCACGGGACTGTGTAGAGAGTAGAGATAGATGTGAAGGGTCGAGACAGGAACATAGGGTCCACGGGACTGTGTAGAGGGTAGAGACAGATTCGAAGGGTCGAGACAGGAACATAGTGTCCGCGGCACTGTGTAGAGAGTAGAGACAGTTTTGAAGGGTCGAGACGGGAACATAGGGTCCACGGGACTGTGTAGAGAGTAGAGACAGATTTGAAGGGTCGAGACGGGAACATAGGGTCCACGGGACTGTGTAGAGAGTAGATACAGGTTTGAAGGGTCGAGACGGGAACATAGGGTCCGCGGGACTGTGTAGAGAGTAGAGACAGATTTGAAGGGTCGAGACGGGAACATAGCGTCCACGGGACTGTGTAGAGAGTAGAGACAGTTTTGAAGGGTCGAGACGGGAACATAGCGTCCACGGGACTGTGTAGAGAGTAGAGACAGTTTTGAAGGGTCGAGACGGGAACATAGCGTCCACGGGACTGTGTAGAGAGTAGAGACAGATTTGAAGGGTCGAGACGGGAACATAGTGTCCGCGGGACTGTGTAGAGAGTAGAGACAGATTTGAAGGGTCGAGACGGGAACATAGTGTCCACGGGACTGTGTAGAGGGTAGAGGCAGATTTGAAGGGTCGAGACGGGAACATAGGGTCCACGGGACTGTGTAGAGGGAAGAGACAGATTTGAAGGGTCGAGACAGGAACATAGTGTCCGCGGGACTGTGTAGAGAGTAGAGACAGATTTGAAGGGTCGAGACGGGAACATAGGGTCCACGGGACTGTGTAGAGGGAAGAGACAGATTTGAAGGGTCGAGACAGGAACATAGTGTCCGCGGGACTGTGTAGAGAGTAGAGACAGATTTGAAGGGTCGAGACGCGAACATAGGGTCCACGGGACTGTGTAGAGAGTAGAGACAGATTTGAAGGGTCGAGACGGGAACATAGGGTCCACGGGACTGCGTAGAGGGAAGAGACAGATTTGAAGGGTCGAGACGGGAACATAGGGTCCACGGGACTGCGTAGAGGGAAGAGACAGTTTTGAAGGGTCGAGACGGGAACATAGCGTCCGCGGGACTGTGTAGAGAGTAGAGACAGTTTTGAAGGGTCGAGACGGGAACATAGCATCCACAGGACTGTGTAGAGAGTAGAGACAGATGTGACGGGTCGAGACAGGAACATCGGAGTAAGATAACGCGTCATGAATTTAACAATCATCTTTATTTTTTTTTGCAAAATTCATACATTAACTTTCTTCATAAATTTGATGAATTCGAATTGATTAATGGCAAATAAAACATGCCCCAAACAAAATGCCCCGGGCCGGGTCGTTTTTAGAAAAAAACGGTTTGAGAGATTTAAAGAAAGTTGATTTTATTTTATAGAAACCAAAATAATTACACTCGTGTAATTTATTCAAGATTATATTTGAAATTAGTTTAGCTTTACCAGTAAATATATATTATTTCTAGGAGGAAATCTCGACGGGAAATTGCTTACTTCACTTCTCGAATTTTTTGTCCTGTTGACAGTGGAGGCGTTTTCTTGGCAAAAGTGCAGATCCACACCTCTCGTGATTGACGCAATCTGCTGAATGACAGAATCCAGGCTAAAATCTTTCTATGGAAGATACCCGGGTGAAGATATCTAAAAATTAACCAATGGCAATGTACTGAATTGCTGAATTTTGAATCTGAAATATTGATATCATATGTAGGCCCTAATTGATTGAACCGTTTATGCGGAGAGGTGTGGATCTGCACTTAAGCTTATACCGTTTCCTTCTTCGATCTTTTCAATGAAAAGTTTTCAAAAATCTAATTGACTTTTTAAAATTGTTGGTAGGTTCACATGCGAAAAACGAATCCGATTCGCGCCGTAGTTGTTTAGTTCAAATAATCGACTGCGGTGGCGCTATTGTACGGTAGGGTCGAGACGGGAACGGGTCGAGACAGTAACGGGTCGAGACGGGAACGTGGATGGCTCATATATATATGCGCTATACAGCCGTGTTTACATTTACTGATGTGTATTAATATCGCGAGATGGCAGCACCATCTGGTCCGCAAAAATTGCCCAAACCTTCCAATTGTTTACTAAATGAAATATAACTTGCAATTAGAAAGCTAATTTTATAATCAATATGCGTATATGGGTAATTTCGTTTCTAATTCATCTTATCTATGGCCAATAAAAATATAGTTGATATTGAAATGGACTGGTTGCCTGTCGAATTCTGCGCCACCTGTATTCGAGACCGGCAACTAGTCTATTGTCGGGCACATGGCCGGACTTTCAGAAGTTCCGGATACGACCACCGTACCACTCGGCGCGGCCTCGCACGATATGCAAATGCGTTGTTTAGGGTGTGAATCAGAACGTAGTACTTTGTTTCGGGATTCAACCAATGTTTTTTTTTTACAAAGAACGAGTTGTGTGTTATTGTAACAAAGAGAAATTGTAATTCCCTTGATTGTGCGTTCTGGCACTCTCGGTCTCCGGCGGCTCCAAGTCCCGCCGGTGTCATAGAGTGAAATGCCTCCCACCGCATGGCAATAGCTCTCAGGATTAAGGGTTATGGTCAGCAGTCCTAATATGACTCTCAACTCGTTTAGAACGAACAGATTCTGATTCTCTTTACTTGGTTTTAGATGAGCGCGTCTATGGTTGAGAGTCACAGACCTTTTCAAAGGTAACATATAAGTCAAATGCAATGATTTACTTGGCTTGTTGACTTATCTCCGTGTTTAGTCGGTTTTCGATAAAACAAATGTGGCTGGTTTCCGGCCCATCTAACGATGCGATTTTTCAGTAAACCTATTTGATTGGCTGCAATACAAATGTGACTGGATTCGACCACGGGCCCGAGTAACAAACTTTTTTTCAATATGTTCCAATGATAGGAAATTTATTATCAGTTCACGTAAAATCTATCAAATATACATGTACAACAAACAACTGATTACATTGGACAAAGTCTCATTCAACATGAATGAATTAATCATAAAAATTCCGGATGAACACAGAAACAACTTAGTGATACATGTGCCGTACAATGGTATTTCAATCAGAAATGAATCATATATCTAAAACCAATAATATACATGTATCCAGGTTTTAAAAAATACGGACAACCAGTCGCCAAAGAGCTGTTTGAACACTGCTACAACAAAAAGAATTAAGTTTATGGAAAAGTTAAACTCTAAACACCTTTGAGCAACTGGTCCCACTATTACAGCGAGAAAACATTTACTATATAAAGTACTCGATAAAACGAAACGTTGTTATGGAATTACACTAAAAACTACTTGGTTCTTAAAAATTTTAAACATCACAGCGCAACCCCGTTACAACGAACTTCACTGTTTCTAAAAATCTGTTTGTTTACAACCGATAGTTCGTTATCTGTACTATGAAATTATCAAACTAATCTAATAATAATAATGTTCTAATCTGCTGGATGAAATTCTAGTTTTCTTACCGATAGATCGTTATAACGCGTTTCGTTGAATTCCATGTAAACCGGAAAATGAAGACGAATAAAGTATATCATTTCTCGCCATCAAATGTGCCCTTGGTGTTCTCGGAGGATAAACATTATTCACCCTGTTTGGATAACCGAACGGTAGAGGTGGTCTGAAGAAGTTCAAATCTCTATAATTCGTCGTCGGATTTCGGTGACGATGAGTTGGATATATGTGATACGACGAATTGACGGATGGAGGCGGTTTTAATTTAAAAAGATTATAGTTCGGTTGATTTTGAAGACGTTTCGCGCGGGAATTTGAACAGTTTTGAAGTTTAATCGGTTTGTATAACGGTAACTGTAGTGATTGTGACGATTGACGAGTCGTAATTGATTGCGTGCTAATTTCTCGAGTTAGTGTTGGAGATGTCTGTGTCTCGGCGTTTGACTTCTTATCTAACTCAGTTTGCACCGACACGTCCAATCTAATCGTTTTCGAGGGTATTCCACTGTCGTCGGAGCGAGAATGTTTTCTACTGAGATCGATCGGGATATTATGTAGGGTTTTCTCTCCTGTAAAGGAAAGATTTAAAGCTTCTTCTTGAAAAGTGGATCCATCCTGTCTTACACCGATACGTAGATCAATCGGTTCTCCTCTATCAGTCGATGCAGGGACGCCAGCGAGGACCTCACTGGTTTTTATTTCTATTGGCTCTCCTTCATGAGTTGATGACGTTCTATCAATTGACGTTTCTATTCTCTTGTTATGATGAGACTTCGTACCCTGAAAAGATATGACAAAGTTTTCATTCGATTTGTTTCAGAGGTTCATCTTTGCAGCAATCCCCGATTGTTACTCATTCTCCCCGCTGAACCACATAATCATCACAACAAAACATTCTGACTTTTAAAATATTGAATGCAACTTACAACGGGTTTCTTCGGAAACAACCCATCAACGTTTCGGTTCCTGAATTCAGCGGGTGACGCTTTCTTCGGAATCAACCCATCAACATTTCGGTTTCCCAATTCCGCTGGTGACGCTTTCTTCGGAAACAACCCATCAACATTTTGGTTTCTGAATTCAACGGGTGACGCTTTCTTCGGAAACAACCCATCAACATTTCGGTTTCTTAATTCAGCGGGTGACGCGTTGATTATCGAGAACCATTTATCTATAACCTTATCAATGAGAGATGAATCTATAATTCGCGTTATGTTGTTGTTCGCGTCGTCCTCAGTTGAAATCATTGTAGATTCATCACAAATGTTCATGTTTTGTATTGGTTGGCGATTATCTACATCACTTCCACGCGAGAGAGCCCGTTGAAACTCCCTGTGCGCAGAGTGAATAGACCAACTACTACTTAGGTCTTCACAACTCTGTGATTCTTCACTAGTCGAGGTGTTTAACGTATTCCAAAGAAGCGTAGGCTTAGTTGTTGTAGATGCATGGTTGCATCCTCTTGAACCTCGATGCTCGGTAGAATCTGCTGGAACATTTACAATACTATTTTGTTGATATGTTGATATTGAATCTTGTTTGGAAGAGGCTGCTAGATTTTCGGGTTGGATGATAGATGAATGGGTCACTGGCGCAACTAGTTGAAGCGTCAACTCATCAGGTGACGAAACACACTGACGAGCTGCAGAATCTTGATGAAGATTATCAGTCGCAATAGAGGAGTCACGTTGAAGGGTCGCTTCATTAACAGGTGGCGAAACACACTGACTAGCTGCAGAATCTTGACGAAGATTACCAGTCACAATAGAGGAGTCACGTTGAAGGGTCGCTTCATCTACAGGTGACGAAACACACTGACTAGCTGCAGAATCTTGACGAAGATTATCAGTCACAATAGAGGAGTCACGTTGAAGGGTCGCTTCATCAACATGTGGCGAAACAAACTGACTAGCTGCAGAATCTTGACGAAGATTACCAGTCGCAATAGAGGAGTCACGTTGAAGGGTCGCTTCATCCGGGACAGCACACATAGATTGAGTCACTACTGGGGATTTTTGTTGAGGAGCAATGGATTCAGCTTTAGATGACGATGTTGATGATTTGTGGCTTGTGATGATCGTTTCATCGATTAAGACAGGTGGATCATTCGTATGAGAACAGAGCAGTGTTTCAGTTGAATCGACAGAATACCGCCTCACAACTTCATCTATGAGATTTTCTAAATTGGAAATTTCTCGATCCGACATTGCACGATTTTTTATCTTTCGTTTTTTCTTTATTGGACTAACGATGTAATATTGATTTCCACCAATTAACCGGAGTTTTATCGGCAGCACCATCGACGGAGCAACGTCAAAATCATCATCTACCGTACTTGACATAGGACGTACGACCAGTTCGTTCTGTCGCATCCTTTTTCCATTTTCGTTTTCAGTATCAAAACTGAGTTTCCTTTTCAACGTTTCGATGTTTTCGGATTCATTTTGTGAGTTATATTTACGATTTTTCCATGAACTTTCGAACAATACGGTTTCCGGTGCAGGATCCGTTTCGCTTTCGTAAAACACAGTCAGATTATCATCGACAAGTTCTGATGAAGGAAACGTAATGGAACTCGAATTTTCATTTGACACACTGAATGTCAATCCGCTAGTTCCATCACTGACAGCAGCATCACCGTATTTCAGAAATTCCAAAGTGCCTTTCATCGGTGACCTAGATTGGTCAGGTACATATAATTGTAAACTTTCGATCAAATCCACTCGCGTCGAGATTACGTCACTGAGAATTGCGTCACGATATATTTCTTTTCTTCTTTTAAGCATTCGATTTTTGATCGATGCTGACGAGTCGTAATCGACAACTCGTCTGGTGGGATATCTAGTGCTTGTACAGTCATCATTCATGCAGGCTGATTTACATGAACTTAATGACATATTCTGGTCAATTGTTGAAGCCGTTAGTTCATTCTCATCAACTTCACTCAATTTCAAATCTTTACACTCGGGTTGGTTTTCTTTATTCACACATGTGTTGATATCAGAGGTTACTCCATCGAGTTGCAAAGACGCCGCAAAATCTTTCGCCTGAGTTGTGTCGTATCCGGAACTATTAGATAGGGTTTTATGTAGCGTGGAACACTCGAGACCTAATTCATTCAGATTGTTCGTAGTTTCTACAGTTTGCTCATTTTGACTACTAGGCATATTTTCAAGGTTTACAACAATCCTGGAAACATCTTCCATGTTTATATCAGTTCGTTCATTGTCAGTTTTCGATGAATCGATCCCAGTACATGTATCGACAATTACATTCGCAACATCAATCTGTACACTTCCCTGTTCCGAGCTCAACTTCGTATGAATGCCTCCTCTTCCTATCGAAACATTTAAATTATTTGCCTCGGTGTCTTCATCAGGTTTTTCGATTTTAACATGAATACTTATGTCATTTGTACACCCATCATCTTCAATCCAAACTTTTGAAGTGTAGTTCAATATTTCATGATCATCGATGCTTTGTAAGAATTTTACCACGAGTTCGTTGGCAAAAACGTTCGCGATATTCGTAAATAAGACATGTTCAATACAAGACATCATAGAGACGACCACATCATCATCAAGACGTTTGCCAGTTATCGAAATATATTTCGATTCGTAGAGCATAAACAACTGACGTGTTGCGCTAGATAATTTGAGTACCATTCCAACCAATGACGATTCGGTTGTTATTATTTCCTCGATGATTTCTGTTGACTCGGAGGTTACATCATTTTTGAGACATGTTTCCAGTATTTTCTTATCCTCAGCAGATGTGAGTTTACACAGTTCATTAGTGAGTGTAGTGATTATATTAGAAACAGCATCTGCATCCCTCGATTGATCGGACGTCACTAAAATCTGAGTTATCTTTGATTCAAGCAACTCGCGAAATATGTTAAGTTTTTCATTTTGCTGACCATGTTGTATGCTAAGCCAATTAGATACAGTTTTGTCCGTTTCAGTTAAAGCTTTAGCCGATATGACGCCTTCGCCAGAAGCATCAAAACAGCTAATTGCTTCTGTTTTGGAGACGGTATTGTAGGGATGATCTAATTCCGAGCTGGAAATTTCTACCTCATGTTGAATATCAATGCGATCGGATGAAAGATAAGTCACTTGAGGTTGTACTTCATTAGTATATACATTTTCATCAGCAATGGCATAAGCATCAACTTGTTCATCAGTACGATAATCATTTAAAACCAACTTGCTTTCATCAGCGGCATGGCGCCTCTCTTCTTCATTAACCACAGTCTTCTCTATATCTATCTCGATAATCTGAGGAGCATTCCTATTCTGCTGAACCTCCTCAATCACAATCAAATCAATCTCAGGAGTGTCTTCTTGTTCATTCTTTTTACTATTAATTTCCTCTATGAAATCAATCTCAGGAGCATTCCTATTTTGCTGAACCTCCTCGATCAAATCAATCTCAGGAGCATTCCTATTTTGCTGAACCTCCTCAATCACAATCAAATCAATCTCAGGAGTGTCTTCTTGTTCATTCTTTTTACTATTAATTTCCTCTATGAAATCAATCTCAGGAGCATTCCTATTTTGCTGAACCTCCTCGATCAAATCAATCTCGGGAGCATCTTCTTGTTCATTCTTTTTGCTATGAATCTCTTCTATCAAATCGATCTCAGGAGCATTCCTAATTTGCTGAGCCTCTTCAATTAAAATCAAATCAATCTCAGGAGCATTCCTATTTTGCTGAACCTCCTCAATCACAATCAAATCAATCTCAGGAGTGTCTTCTTGTTCATTCTTTTTACTATTAATTTCCTCTATGAAATCAATCTCAGGAGCATTCCTATTTTGCTGAACCTCCTCGATCAAATCAATCTCGGGAGCATCTTCTTGTTCATTCTTTTTGCTATGAATCTCTTCTATCAAATCGATCTCAGGAGCATTCCTAATTTGCTGAGCCTCTTCAATTAAAATCAAATCACGCTCAGGAGCATTCCTATTTTGCTGAACCTCCTCAATCACAATAAAATCGATCTCAGGAGCATTCCTAATTTGCTGAACCTCTTCGATAACAATCAAATCAATCTCGGGAGCGTCTTCCTGTTCATTCTTATTACTATAAATCTCCTCAATCATGTCAATCTCAGGAGCAGATTCTTGAGCAATTTCATCTTGCTCATTCGTGTTCCTTTGCATCTCCTCAATATCATCCAAATTCAGAATTTCAGTAGTATCGCTCCAAGTATCTTCTTCACAGGGAAGCAAAGCATTATCATCAAACGTTTCTACCATCGAGTCACTTTCATTAACTCCATTGCGAATACCCTCAGAACTATGAAGTCTTTTTTCAGCAACAGTATTATTCAAACTGTCACATGAAGCTAATTCCTCAAGGGCAGCTTTGTTTTTCCAAATATCACTCTCAGAGTTCGAACTCAGACTACCCACAGCCCACTCACAAGTAATAGATTGTTCACTGTCCACTGCTTCATGATTCACTACATGATCACCATTATCATCAGTGTCATCGTTGTCATCAGTATCATCGTTGTCATCAGTATCTATGAGTAACGAATAATCAACATCACTAGCGCAGAAATCATCATCATCATCAGTTACATGTGATAATAAGTCCTCATCATCATCAGTTGGACACCTATTCGCTTGAAATTGTAGAAAGTTTTGAAATCTTAAATTCAGATCATTTTCAGTATTATCATCATCAAAAACAACACTGTGATCTCCAAGCTCATCTAAGTAACCCGCCAGTGAGTTATTTGTCTTTCTCACATGACAATTTTCGTGCTGCAGTTTAGCAGAATATTCGGATTTCGACATGTCCAATAACGAATTACCAATTTCAGGCAGAGATATAAAGTTTTCAAAATCGACTAGTTCTGAATCCTCTGATTTGATAAGTAGATTTTCAAACGCCTTTTTGCACAGTGGAACACTGAATTCATCAACGCGAGTTAATACAACCTTCAGATCTTCGTGAATATTGAATTTTCGTCTGAGTTCATCCTCGCGGGTATCTCTATCAGATCGATGCATTCTGGTATTCAATATCTTATCATCGGAATCATCTACAATACAACCAAATATACATTTACTTTGAACATTAGCAACAACGATGAGAGACAGCTAGCGGAATCATCGAATCAAGCATTTTATCTACATTGTTACGATAAAGAAATTTACCACTACTTAAACTGTTCGATCTTTGACCAACAGTCACGGACCGAAGTTGTCTGTGGCAAAGACGTTTTTTCGTGGATCCACAAACTCGGCAAGGTTGTATCGAAAGTCTCTTTCCCGACACTGGTGACCAAACCGCTGCCCACTTACTTTCCATGTTTGAAGGCGGGGGACTCGGGGGTGGGCTATCAGGAGAATAGTCGAGACATCCCGAACCAAGTGAGTATGAATGACGCATAGCACTGTCATCAGATCCAGAATGGTTGAATTTAGATGAATTTCTCATTTTCTTCAATGCTATATGAGGAGAAATAGATGAAAAACAAATAGAAACTAGTTGGATGAAGACTTAAGTGAACCTGTCTACTGAAAAGAAATTATGAGAGTTCAAATAGCAAGCTTATATTCCAAGGTAACTTAAGTACCTGACCATAAGTACCCACAGAAAAAGTCCACTTTTCCAGCAAAAATGGCACGAAAAAAATGTCCTCTATTCATAATCTATTTCTCTTACCTGTCAATAGTCATATAAGAGTTTTCAAGTTAAACAAACATTTGTGTA
Organism: Tubulanus polymorphus; assembly: GCF_964204645.1. NCBI lineage: Eukaryota > Metazoa > Nemertea > Palaeonemertea > Tubulaniformes > Tubulanidae > Tubulanus > Tubulanus polymorphus. Next base: position 1,343,997 of record NC_134028.1, read on the forward strand.
TAATCTATTTTGACTAAAGGCAGGCACAATTCACCTTATTCATACTATCTCAATGTGGAGGAAAAATTTCATGATAATTAAAAAAGGCATCTGAACATTCATATCATACTATCCTTAGGTCGAGATCTAATCACTGATTGACTTGAGTCAATAAATGCTAAAAAGAGTACAACCAAGTGTATATATATATATATATATATATACCATCATATAAGATCAATAACCTAGTTTTTACTGTAAGTTAAACACTAATTACAATATAGAATAAAAACTGGGTCATAGATTCTCTAATCTGAGACAAACAAAAAAGTAGAATAATTAAATATCATTGTTACACAGTCAACCCCCTATAAACTGCCACCCTCTCTTGATACCAGATTTCTTGTTTATAACAACGGAACATCAGCAGTTTTGGAACTAGTCAAACTAAACTTCCATAACCGCCAAATACATGTCACCATCCTGGGCAGAATATCAGAGGGTTGACTGTCTAATGGTCTGTAATGGTCTGTAGCTACCGTTTAGATAAACAACTCAAGTCATTTTAAGTGCAACTAAGAACCTAGTAACACTGAATTACATCATCCATCATTAAAATCCCTGTTTCTATCTCCAAAGCACTGACTATCCTATCTCCTCTAGCACGCTCACTTTCAACTAGGAAGTTATTAATCTGCACTAATCTAAAATTATTTAAATGTGGGCATACTGACACACTTGACAATACCAGTTATAACAAGACCTGTTGTCATACTGACATTTGTAAGCAATATGTTTCCTTGCTATGGAAATAGGCTACAAGTGATAACAATGTTGGTGAGTTTTTATCAGCCCGCATTTTACTGTCAAGTTATCTGAAAAATCACTTATTTATGGAAATCCTATTACTCTGACTCATTGTATCGGTCTCTGAAGCTGTAACGAAAAAAAGCTACGACTTAAATGTCATAACACTTGTTCTTATTCATTCCTCACAAATTCATTACTTGTAAACTGGGATGATAGGAAATGCATATATAACCTTAATCTTCCAGATGGCATTCTACCGAGAATGCTATCGTTGAAAGCAGTTCTCTATATTTTTGGTACTGCCGGTGTTTGTGTGCACAGCAGCTGGACCGAACTCACAGCTTGCCCTGGCTGGTTATAATCATTACAATCAAATTCTACAGCATCTAACTAAGTAAGAAGATTGATTAAGATTGGGGATTTTAAATACCTTTCTTGATGTCAACGTAAAATCGTTAATCTCTTGTCTTCCATCATAGACGATATACCGGTAATGTATACACAACACCACAGCATCCAACCTGACCTGACACGCCACGATAGATTGTTGTTGCTGCGCCGACGCTAATCAGCACCCGATGTAATAACGCCACGTGCAATCCGCGCGGGAACGCGGGAGTATACATGGGAAATACCCAGCATCATTCGCATGCAAGGGACGCTTTCTCCAGCGAGCCAGGACTCCTGGGCGGACGGCGCGCTTTTATTTCTACTCGTGGGATGGTGATGATGATACCATCCCTTTAGGCGATCGGGTTTAAAGTCTCTCCTCCTAGGTCTAAAGTCTCCACATATATTTCTTTATATAATGGTATATAATGGAAAGAACGATGATTAACAATACTCAAATTCAAATACATTTATTTCCTCATTATGTATGTACACATAGACTGCATAGCTGAAAAGTGCATTTTAACCTATTCGTAAAATATAATAATTACATTTAAAAATATTTATAAACTTATTAACCAATTTAATTACACGAAACGGACGTTTAAATGGTCCCGGAAAGCGAACCGTTCTCCATCGAAAATGTTGCGAATGTTTAGAGTCCCTTTTAGTGTAAATGCGTCAACGGGAATCATTTTTTGTATTAGGAGAACAAGTCTCGGGACGAAGAATCGAAAGAACACAAAATATCTCGACGATGCCGCATCAATGTTACGTCTCAATCATTTCGTAAACAACGGTTATTGCGAAGTCTCTCAATGTCACGACCGACGCGCGACGGATGGACTCAGCACGAGCTTTTGTTGATTTTCGTAATGGGCTTTCTGAAAAAAAAATCAAACGTTTGTTCTTGAATAACGGATTCATACATTACGCATAGGTTCACAACTATTCTGAACCAAATCTCACTGCAAATTCTAGAAGGAAAACTAAAAATGATTTTGCATTCAAATCCAGGGTCCAGTTTAACTCTTAAATGAATCAAATTCAGCTTTAAATCGATTTAGGATTTGTGAAACTAAACACAACAGCGGACACACGATTAACAGCGCGACGCAGATGACAAACTTTACCTCAAACTTTGATATGAACGAAGCGAATATTCTGAATATATCGTTCGTCGTCGTTGTTTCTGGATTTTCGCCGAAATACTGTAACATTTTCTGAAATTCTTGTACGGTTTCAGTTTGAAGGCTGTAGAGATTGTGAATTTCTACGGATGCGATGGAATTGAAATGCTGATAGTGATCGGTGAAGGAAAATCTCTCGATATGAAACAGTTCGTTTTCTAACGACAATATACGATCGAATCCCACAAGAGAAGAATAAGTCCATAAAGTTTCCTTAGTTCGACGTTTCTACTTAAAATTTGTTTAAGTTTGTAATTGTTTTTAGGCTGCATATCATCCTAGATAAGTATCACATATTACAATTTCATCCACCAGCTTTAAGGCAACTGGATAAGACACAGGTATATAATATCCAAGGACTGATCGGAAAATATTAATATATCACAAACTGTATTAAATCCCTAAGGTACATCGGGTAGTGAGCTTCACTACCCTGCGCGCAAAATTCATATGGGGGTAACAAACAAAAATGCAGATATGATATGTTCATGCGAAATCAACGCCAAATCAGATGAAAATAATCAATATAGAAAGGATACGCTCATGACTTCCCGAAATCGATCATTTTGTAAATGTTTCGAATCCAAATTCTCGAGTTTGTCGACTTCATTGGAGATATTCTGAAAGAGATAGATATGAAATAATCGTGTTTCAAGAATACTGTCGTCTCGCGCATTCGATTACCGATACTTACTTTCAGAAATGATCGTAGATCGTTCAGTTCTTGAGCAATAGAATCATTCGACACTGAAATAATCAGAAAATTTATGAAAAACCTATCTACTTCAAACCGCCGCCATATTGTCTGTATAGTTGAAATGACATATAAGTTACACGTGTCAGAAAGGCGTCCGGCCTTATGAATTTACTATCGGTTTCTGAAGAAAAATGACAGTTTTGATATATGTAAACGAAGGGCTAACCATGAAGCACAGAAAGCAGCGAAATGATATTCTAGATGATGTCGAGCCTTTATCAGAAATATATAACTTCAGATGAGAAACAAAACTAATTGTTCGTGTGGCCACCAGAAAAAAATATGCATCAACGATTCGCTAGTCGAGGTTCGTACAAGTAAAGTATTTCCGGCTTTGCACACCTCTAAATACCACATCATTTCCGATGGCCTTGAAAACCCTGTAATTTTGATATCTTGTCGCACATCGCCATATATATATTTAAATATCAACAAGATTATCATATGAAGAGTATGCTTGCTGTATATAGCGTGCACACACCTATCCCCCATTCATTATATTAAACAGAGTTATTTCGATACCAGATTTGAAGATGAGCTACATGAACCACAAGATTACAATGGAAGCGTAGACAATAAAGTCACCGACTAATTTGAATATTAAATTACCTTCGCAAGCCACTGAAGGTTTAGATTTTAAAAGAAACAAATAACATCTATATTAGATTTCTAAAGATATTTTTGTTCAGTTATACACAAATACTAATTACGATTAGATATTAGATTATAACGAAAAGACAATTTTCACCTAATTCTACCATGAATTTCATTTAGACTGAACGCATTTAACACATATTCGACCACAATTATTACAGTTTATTATTCAAGCGATCTTTTGATGCCAGATAAAACGAAATGATGTATAAATAATGTACGTATATCTTCTTGTTTTAATATATCATAACTTATGAATTCATAATCATATCATACACTCAGAAATGTGGAAAACCCTAAACCCGGGACTCACGAGCTAAATGACTACGGGTTTATACTATAGAGGTCTTACAAAAAGTGACGTCATCGTTTGTTTTGTCCGTCAGTGCTCGAGTCTTGCCGTGGTACATAACAACAAAAGATAATCAGGGGATTTCCAAACTTCGAGACTCAGTCTCTGTCATGTAAATCCCTGTTTGACAAACGGATGTGACGTCAGTAAGTCGAAAAGCACGTGACTGCCAGACCTCTATATGAATGGTTATTCTATACTATGTAAACAATGATGATATTTTATAAACATGCAACCTGTTGTAACCTGACATAAACATAATTTAGAGACATACCTCCTTGTGTTCCACCAACTGGATAGATTAGATAAAAATATCATTAGCAGATCGTACACCTTTTTCTTGATCATAGATATGTTCAATATATATTTCATTTATACGAATCTTTAAAATGAAAATCTGGACCACACCATACAAGACGAGGTTCCAGTTACCATAACTTAAAAAATACCGTGTCTTATCATATTCACACTTCAATACATAACACTTTCATATAGTATTGCGTTTAGGGCCCTTAGAAAAGCTGAGGGCGCCGAATGCATAGGTCGCAAACACCACCCGGGGGTAGCTTAAAGCGTGTGGCAGGATGAATAGATATCAAAAATAGATAATTACGAATAAAACGCAGAACAAATTTCTGCTCATTTTTACTCCATTTCCTCTTAAAGTAAACTAGTAAAATACCAAAAATAATGTAATACTTGAATGACTGTGCATTTTGATGAAGCTTAGTCCTCCTTAAAAATTATGAATGAAATTATACATTAGATGTATAGATACCTTTTGCCGCCTGCGACACTTGTGGAAGATCTTCCCGTAACGAGATATATTCTGGGAACTGATTGTGAATGGCACCGGCGAGCACGTGAATAAACGTACTTTTACCATCAGTTGTTTTAGTTGTATCGAGCTGGAGGACAAAAAAAATACCGGAATAAAAAAAATAATATCCTGAATTTATTACGAGCTTCATGTGGTATATCATCTTGAATGAAGTCAATATTGTGAATGACGATTTAATTAAAAGTTTCAACCACCTGTCACACATGTAACACGAAATATAAATCAACGATCTATGCCTATCACACGTGGTACATAAAGAGCGGTACAAAATATATGAAAAAAATGAATAAATTCGTGGTAATCTTTTCGTCGAAAAAATTTTACCTGTGAAAGATAGTTGACTTTGAAGGCAGAGGCTTCGCCTATCCGACTGTTACCTTTGTTCATACGATTCCCCATCACTAGCACCAACTGTAAGACAATTTACATTTCATAAATCAGATTGATTGACCTTATCGAACTACCAGTCGAATATCACTTACTTCCAGACATTTTGCGAGTTTTTTGCTGTTCATAAGTTGTTGTGAAGCCTTTTTGATACAGTTTAACGTATCGCGGACTTCTTCAACTTTTTCGGCAAAATTCGCTTTGAATAACATCGCTCTCAGTCTCTGTTCATAGCCTGGTATCCGCGTCATCTTAAATACATTAGAAATCACGAGTTAATTTAGCCAAAGTATTCTTGACCCATACATTTAACGAGTCTGTGTAACTTACTTCCAGTCCAAACTGATCTGGTTTCGATAGTTCACTGACACGGCCGGCAAAACTGTTATATTTAACAATCTAACAAAAATTCCAAAATTGTATCATTCAATTTCATTTCCAAATATCACCGTCAGTTGAAAAGATCACAATCACAAATCTTAGAATAAGGATACTTTAAAATGGTGGTATCGAACACTGTTCAGAACCTGGTTCCAGTGTAAGTTATAAGGAATTTAAGGGCGTTTTCTCATCGTTACCTACCTCATCCTCATCAGGACTATACGCTATCATTTGTTGTAGAAGTTCCGGGGTGAATATCTCCTCATCCACGTTCAATAAAGCTCTTTTCAATTCAGGTATGTGCATTTTTAGATGACCCAATAATATGGCGGTGTTGTACGCTTTCTTCGAGCTCAATATGGCAACATTGTTTTTATCTTTTTTGAACGATTGTGCTATAAAAGATCAAAAGCATTTTCATCATCCTTAGATCGATGAAGCTTTCATTAACCACAAACTTCTAGGAAAACCCGTCAAGTTGAGACTTTCGATTTTAAGTTTCTCATCAGGTGGTTTCGTCGAATAATTTACCTAATAACTCTGTTTTCTTCGTGCTAAACTTTTGTTCGAGCTCTAGGTAATTGACCACATCGTGCAGATAGTTAGCATCACCGATCTGAAAAAAATGAATCTCAGATTCAAACAACTTTCTTACTCAGACATCATAAACTGTATATCAATAAAGGTGGGTAAAATGTTTACCTGTCCCCAGACGGTCTTTTCCTTATTGGACACTTCTAGTTTCTCCCAGTTCAGTCGTTTAACTTGCATCGGTTGTTTACTACCGCAATCTACATCATCAATACTCCCCCTACCGTTAGTTTGCGGAGGCAATGGAGGTGGAAGAGGTGGAGCTGCAGAAAATGTAAATCAAAAAATTAATCATTACTTTGTCTGATTCTCGTTTCTTGTGTTTGTTTTGCAAATATCATCTCGACCGTGAAAATGTCATCAACAACGCGAACGTTAAACAAATTGAAACAACTTTATCGTTCGGTACAATTATACGATATCTCAGTATCACTGAAGTAAACTACTAGGATCAAGTCGAAACATCGAATGAATTTCAGCTAAAAGAAATATTTCGGACTTTCATTTGTAATGCAGGAACTTTTTTTCATTTGAAGTGTGGGGTTTGTATCAACATAAATCATTATCTATAGTTTGCATACTGACCAGGAGGTGGCGGTGGTGCAGGTGGTATTCTAGGCGTGTCCGCTCTAACTGACGTCTCTTCGTCCGTGTATTCCTCGGCCACGGCGTCGTCTAACGCTTTAATCGCTTTCATAGTTTCTAATTTCAGTTTAAATGCTTCCTCGGACACACCAGGCGGACATTTCATATCCTCGATGTTATTGTTCCAGTTAATTTTAAGATCGTCGCCTTCGATGTCGGATTCGCTGATCTTTCTGCGGTCTCCGTTTGATACTTTGCTCTTATCGTCAGAATTTACGATAATAACTTTAGCGTCCGAGTTTAGCACATGCGCCGGAATGTTTTTTAACACGGGATGTTTATCCTCTTCGTTTCCGTCGACGGTCACTAGGTGGCACTGATACGGATTTACGTTGATTGTAGAGTTCTCGAGCGGTTTTGATGGTATAGATTTTTCTGCTAGAAAGAACTGTCGACTCATTCCATTTTTAGGCGAATCTTTTGGGCTAAAGCTGAATGCTCCATCTGTAAAAAAAAGTGATCAATGAATGGTTTACAGTGAAGCAATAATCACTATAGCTTCAGACTTTTCCCCTGGTGGGGTGGACAGTTACGAATTAGCTGTTGATTTCTAAAATCCACGATGTTCACGTACCGCCAACTTCTCTTGGAGAATTCCCGAATCTCGGAGAAGAGAACGAGGAGCCATTCGAACTGCTGAAACTGCTGGTGGACGCTGTATTGGTGGACGTACCGAAACCCGAGATCGGTCCGTGGGCCTGCCGCCAATGACGCCCAGGATATAACTGATTTCTATTGACGAGTCCGCTCGGTCCAGGTGTGGATGCATCACTGGGCATAAATGAATGACGAGGACTGAGTCGACTGCAAGTATCATCAGATGAACCTCCCGATGACTGTAAAACAGAAATCAATTTTAGTATACAATTTCGAGGTTAAACTCGCTATTTTGGGAATAATCAATTTTCAAGTCCTTTTTTCCACTCACCCTGCAATCGGAAAATTCGTTTCTCAGCATCGCAGCCGCTTTTCCAACTACAAAATATAAATCTCATGAAGTGATTAAACTATGGATTGTTGAGTATCACATGAATATAATTGAATGAACATGTCATCAAGCCCAACCATGTATGGGACTTCTAGGGTCTTGCAGCACACAAGCCCAGCATGATAACCATTATAAGTTTAGACGTTGGTCTTTAATGAGACCAATGGTCAGCATGGTGACCAGTCAGATGTGATGACTTGGTTCTTGCAAAATGCTTAATTGACTAATCATAATCCTATCATTCTCTGATGGTGTAAAAGAATTTTTCATAGAAATAAAAAAATGAATCTAGTCCGTTTACAAACAGAATAATTACATGTATGAAATCATCAAAAGGTGTTTCTGGTGAATCATGCCTTACTGATGAAATGTGAATTTAACTAAGGAATGAACCCAGTTCTACAATAGTGGATATAAATATGAAACTGTTTTCTATTATTACGCATAGATGATCACGTGTCTGGAACTGGGTCGAAGTGGTGTCCGAAATAAAGTCGAAATTGTGACGACTGGAAACGCGTACTCACAATATTCAAACAGATCCAGATTAAATTCTAAATCCGAATCGTCGTCATCTTTATCCATAGGCACAAACAGAGGAAAAAATGTTCATCGTATTTAACAACTTCATCATCAATAACGTTACGTCAGAGAGAAATATTGGCTTGGAATTCATATTTGCAAAGCTATTGTGCACATGTCACATAGTGGAAGTTGAGGCTTATTGGAGGCTTGTAAAATATCGCAGCTCACATCAATTTCAACCGTTACAAACTCACTGTATTTGAATTCATCCTCGTTGTGAAAATGTACGTCACCATCTTGCGGCCCGGCAGACGATTTTTTGAAAACCTCTTCACCCGACGACTGACTGTTAGTGCTCATAGTCGAGGGACTTCGACTCGCCATGTGATCTCTGAATTCTGGTGATGTAAAGAAATCCGAGAATGTTGCATAAGATCACAAGACTCTATTCATTTGGGAGTTCATGATTAGATCTATGAACTTTCATATATTAATTGTGTTTATTAGAATTTAAGAGAAGACAGTAGAAGTAAAATGGAGTTGCATTCGGAGTGGTGGAGCATAATAACATGCATTAGCTACTCAGGACGTTCAACGCATTGTCACAATGGGGTCTGGGGTGGATTTTTAGAGATCTTTTTGTAAGATTTGATTTTACCTTGTCGGAGCATTCTTTGCGGGATGCTCAAAACTCTGCGACAAATTAACTGATGATCATCGGATAATAACGGTATAATGTACAACCAGAGCGTTCGCTTCGACGGAGTATCCAAAATGGCGCACAGATCTTCCACTAGATTGTGAATATTTCTAGAAGAGATTAACGATATTTCATGAAGAATCAATTACGGATTAAATCTGTGAAGATAATTAAAGCACGATTTCATGGCGTTCAAGCATATATCAACCTTTAACTGAACTTAGCACCGTTTGCAATTTGGTGCACATACCTATTTTTAAGGTACGTTTGTAAAATACGTTTAAGAAGCACCCGTTCTCTGGGGGTCAGTAAATATTCCAGTTGTTGTTTAAAAGAACCTAGATGGTTCATCTCACCGACATCAGCTACCCATTCCGGTAATATTGACTGGTCCTCCACACTTGAACCTATTGAAATGATATTCGTATTAAAGTTTGAATAATTCATTCATGAAATTATCCTGAGCTTTAGACCAATCATAAAATTCTTAAAATGTATCATTTGAAAATCTCTTTCCAGTTGGAATTCGACCCTGAAACTGGCTTTATCAAGTTACATATCTTATGCATGCGCGACTTGCTCTTGATTTTCAGAGTCGCCTCAAATAAAACCCGAAATCTAGAGATTTTATTCTGACCTGTGTTACTGGATGTTGAGGATTTGATGGTGTCACTGTTATTGGAAAGTCTAGTTTTTCGAGCTCGTAATATACGAGATTGTTGATCGATAGGATAGACGTCTGTAAAAAGGAAATAAACATCGGTCAATGATACATGAAATGAGCAGTGGACACTGCGAGAGGATCGTTACTTTGTGACATTTACTTTCAATGTGTTTATACATGTGGAATATATGGGTTTCTGAGCCTTTTAGGCTTTATGTTATTTCCATGTTTCACCAGTTGTCCAGCGTTTTATTTTTTAAGAGATTCTACATTTCTTTCTTCTACTAATTGTAAATCCAAATCAACGGATTCTCCGTAACAGATATTTTTGCTGATCTATGTATGATGGTTTCCGAGTATATCATTGATGAATCACTTACACAGCAGACGAGATAGATGACGTCAACATTGACGTCACAGTCTGCCCAGCTGTTGCGTTAATGAATGAGTAACTACATGAATTCTTACAAATACGAAGAATTTAATGTTGACAATCGATGAAAAAAACTGTGTTTAAGATGACAGTGATATCAAAATGTGCTCGTGAACATGTATGCAGTTTAATAAAGAACGTATTAAGCAAGCGAACATGCCTCTTTAACTGACGCATCGTTTCACAGTTTGATCGATGATAGAATTTCTAAAATTCACATTCTTTTCGAACAACAAATTTACGTTTTGACAACAAATGTAAAAGCGTTTCTGTAATATCAGTTCTTTCAGATACGGAAATAAATATCGTCGTGTACAGACTAGAACATCCTACTCTATACTATTGAAAAGCAGAAGACACACTATTCTCCAACACAGAAAGATTCAGACAGTTTTTAAAGCATCTAATAGAAAAAGGACACAAGTTTTTGACAGAGAGAAAATTTAACACATAAAACAACGAGTAAGGACAAACTTTAGAGTCTAATTGAAGGGATTGGTGCAAACTAATTGGTTAGGGGTTGGTTTTTTTTAAATTCCAAATCTAAAGCTTCAATCAGTACTGAATACAGAGCACTCACGAAAATCACAAGAGCAATGTAAATGTCTTAGTAATCAAAGGTAGACTTAACATAGAATGGAACCTAAGTTAACTCACCATAATACATTAGTACATTGAATATTAGATGATAACTATGCTACTAGCCTGCTCTAAAGTCAACCAGCAAGATAACTAGACAACTAAACATATATAACCTTGCATGGGTATAGCTCAACATTATCAAAAATTGACCTTAAAATAGTGCTGCACCAATCCCTATAATTTTTGTCTTAGTTTTATCAGTGTAAATTTCCCCCTATGTTCTCGCGCTGTCCTATTTTCTACCCGTCGTTCCAAAAGTGTAGACAGAAGACAGAAAATGAGTACGGTTATTTTCGTGGTTAAGTTAAGTGCGGAGTGTGGTGGACAATTTCAACAGACAGATAGATTTAATGGAGATTACCTATATAGAATAAAAGTGTCATTCCGCAGTTGGAGAACAATATGTCGATGCTTAGGATCCCCAGTGCAGCTCGATTGGGAAGAAATAAAAGACACAAAAGCAGTTTTTTTCGAGGGAATATTTTGTCGATTAGTTCCTCGTTCGTCGCATACTTCGTTTCGCTTATTTCATTGTCTTTCGCATTTTACGTATTAATCGTCGTAATTTTTAAGCGTTCGATAAAATAATTGTCGAAATCAAACTAAAAGGCAGCATTTTGTAAACTGCCTCGCATTGTATCCACGTAAATGTTGATATCTCGGAGTATAAAGTTCAAGATAAAACCACAACTAATAACACTAATTAATCTATGTAAATATTGATCGATAATTTGATGATTTCTCATATCAATTTGAATAATTAGAAAAAAACAACGCAAAAGGTGAATACCGCGCAGAATAGTAAATGATAGTTCCACCACCGTGATTCACAATAAAACCGTGACCTAAATATCAAACGTTTTCGTTAGAAAGTCTACACTTGGACGGATGGATAATTCCTCGACTTCAAACTAACTAAAACGGTCGTTCATACCGTATAAAACGTCACGTGGTACATTTATCCGTTTCTGCGCATATTCCTTATTCTCAGCGGACATACGCGGAAGAAGAAACATCCACAATGTCCGTTTGGATGGTGTGTCAAAAAGTGCAACAACTTCCTCGACAAACGTCACGATATCCCTGAAATCAATTTCAGAAATTAAACTTAATTTCATCATTGATAAAACACTCTCTGACTGCGATGGTGACTTAGAATTCCACAATAAGAATGAAAAATAGAATCCGAAATGTTTCCTCGAGCTTGCGGTTCATTTCAACGTGCTTTATTCTAAAAGTCATCTTAATACAGTATCGAGGAATTCCTGAAGATGACTTTCATCGAAAATAAATTAGCTTCGAGCTCAAGGAAAAATTTCGAATGAATTTCCATATTTTTGTGGAATTTCACATTAATTTCCTCATCGTTTGAAGCTAATGTATTTAAGTAGCATACGTAATTTATTTATGATGGAAATACAAAGTACAGAAAAACGGATTTTGAATCGTTCATACATGCGTGTATATATATATCATTCTATTCACACATCACTTCACATAGTGAAGAGATGACATATGCAATGCTGTATCATATTTCTGTAACATGATTTATTGATATGCGTGTACATAATACACACATTTTGCGAGTATCCAATGTAGTTACTGCTGATTAATTGGATATATTCATTAAGGGTTTTTACCTTGTATTCGTGAATCGTGCAATTGCCCGCTTTAACATTTCTTTTTCTTTTGCTGTTAAAAGATGGTCAGCCTGAAAAAAAAATCAGTTGAATCAATACTATCCGTGATTGATGGCAATTTTGGATATCGATGGACGGATTTTTTACCCGTTGCTGAAAAGTTCTGCCGTCTCGATCAACTACGTCACAAGTGTCTTTCATCCATGAAGAGGATCCGTAGCTGGACGTTGAGGCATCGCTCGGGTGCGGTCGAATAGGCACTGATAGAAAATATACACCGATCATTTATAACAGAATCGTTAGAAATAAATAACGAGTGATTGAAACTTACTTCCATCTGTGTCGAGCACTTGTTGGACCTCAAATCGAGGATGATTTCCGCTTCCTTGTAAAAGTTTTACCAAATGACTGTGACTACATTCCCTAAATAAACCATAGAAATTCATCAGTTTCGATCTTATCACAAAATTATATATTTCGCTGACGGTCGAAATTATTATGTAACGTTTTGTAACTAACAATTTTCGATAGTTATGTGTTGAAGGTCACATCTTTAATTCGAATGCCTTCAATTGTAGGATATTCGTGTTTGGATCGAACCTACCTGACATCGAGTCCGTTAAGTTTCAGAATACAATCACCAGCTCTTAACCCGGCCTTGTCGGCTGCACCGTTTGGGTCAACCGACTCGATGAATACCGGGTTATGTCCTCGTAGAATGAAACCAAAACTTCCGTCACCCCGATCGACAGTTACAACCCTGAGTGTGAAATATAGTTTTCAAATGAGATTGTACCCCTTAATCATAGCATATTGTTGAATCAGAAATTTTTGATGTAAATTGTTCGGAAGATTTTGACATCAAATTTTAGAATTCGCATTTAGAAATGTTATTATAATCATATGGTACAATATATGGGATTTTTGAAAATGAAGATATTGCTGTGAGGTACTTTAAAAACGCCCGCACTTGTTTATCTTGGGGCAAAATCTTTGAGTAGTACGAAGAAAGAGACATTGAATAATGCATGCAGACACTCTTTTCTGTATGGAAGTATATATGACTAGAAAACCCTCGTACCGTGGTATATCACCGTAACGAAGGTCTGGTCGCCAGGGGGCACCAGGTGCTTGTTCAAGCCTGGCGTTACTGTCTAGTGCGGCCGTACTCGCTAGTATCGTGCCTTCAGGCGCGGCTCCGTGTTCAGCGTCCACGATGTTATTGAACATGTAACGATGTCGTATCGGAATAAAAGGCCTGCGAACAAGAAAATAACTAAACATGACGGATACGAAAGCATTTATATGGTTTTTTTATTCGATAAATGATCGGTCGCACAAACAGAGGTGTGGTTATAAACCGCAACCAGCGATTTCCCGACACACATTTACCATTTACAAAGTCCGTAATTGATCCGACCACGAAACGAGTACCGTTAGCGAAGAGAGAGGAGAGGAGAGAGAGGAGAGAGAGGAGAGAGAGAGAGAGAGAGAGAGAGAGAGAGAGAGAGAGAGAGAGAGAGAGAGAGAGAGAGAGAGAGAGAGAGAGAGAGAGAGAGAGAGAGAGAGAGAGAGAGAGAGAGAGAGAGAGAGAGAGAGAGAGAGAGAGAGAGAGAGAGAGAGAGAGAGAGAGAGAGAGAGAGAGAGAGAGAGAGAGAGAGAGAGAGTCAGTCACTAGTAGAGTCTTAATTAAAATCTCTATCTATAACAACCTAAACGATATTTCCATAGCAACTACGAACAAGCGCGAAATCTGGAGAGCAGCCGATTCTAATGGAGCGCTTTTTTATATGCAACCATCCGAGGTAACTTGAATGATTGTCGATATTGGTTTCAAGAATGATTGTCAACATTTATAATAGACCTGAACAATGATTGACCGCACCTCTTCTGCAGGCAGCTACCATTTTTTTTTCATTTCAAGTAGTTTATAAAATATCTACGCTTTACGAATGGCTAAAGACCTATATACATAAGAAAGAATTTTCAAATCTATTTCACAATATCAATTATTTAATAAGAAATCCCCACAGGCCCAGAAGACATAATTCAATTTCCGGCTATCCGCGCACGGCATAATGAATTAACTACCTATTGAAAGTAAATACCTAGCATTATAGAAATAATAATGGCGTTCAATAAAAATCGAAAGGAATATTTTCCAAATTTGAAAAAAAAGCTCTTAATAATTAAGTTAAAGCGACAGTCACGCTATTCGTGACCTTCAAGCTATAGAATTCCTGCGTTAATAATGCACGCATATATGATTGCTGTAACTGGGGACACAGTACTGGAAGCCGATTTATATATTCAGATTTTAATTTTCTGTTTGAGCTGAAATTATTAGATCGACCTATATATGAAAGGCACCTGTTTCTGTACAAGTGTTTTTGATATAACACTCGGAACTTGCAGCAGTTTGAATGAACCATTCGTTATAGACAGCTGTTTCATCATTCCATATACGGAATTAATATATAGATATACAAAACTGGCGTACTGTATTCTATATTTAGAAAACATATGAAAATTTTTTTGCAGTGATTTTCTCTCATTAGGATCTCTGTTTCCCAAATGCATCCTCTTTGGATTGTTCGTTTACCCACAAAACGGGTCCACAGCCTTAGAAATGGCCCGAACTGCCAGAAGAATTCGGCGGTGGTAAAAGCCACACCGTCACTGCGGCTGATTTGATGATTATGGGGATATTTTAATGAGGTACTTCAAACAGACTCAACTATAGATTGTTGCGTTGATAAATTTTTCTCCTAGTATGTATTATATTGTTCGTACAGGTACACGACAAGTAACTAACTAACTAGATTAATAACCGTTACTTATTAATTATTCAAATATTGGATTCAACGAATAATGAAGTAACATTTGTAGTGGACATAAAAACTCAATTTACTTGCTTTCGAATTTCCTGTACATATGTATAATTCTTTACTAGAATACAATTTCTATCAGTGAAAGTTATGTAGAAAATGGATTCTGTTGGTAACGTACAGAAAGGTGATCGTGTCACTCTCTGGTTGTGTTCGATCATAATTTGGCCACAGTCTGTAAGACCATGGTCGGGTCGAAACGACAATTAAACCTCTCACAGACCATTCATGCAACATCTATACGGGAACTTTATTAAATGGCGGCTAGAATCAATTTTTTCTAGCAGATTTGGAATGATAATATGATATACGTGTTAATCAAGTCTAGTCTTAGTTGTTTCCATATTCAATCAATTTTTAAATTGTATATTCATATGATTTTTAAGAGGATCACAATTGGGCTTCAATCGAAAATATTTACAAAGGAAAATATGTGACAAAACTAAAGTCGTAACAGCCGACCTAAAGGACGACAGCGTTACTATAGTTACATTTGTCCAAAATCGGCGGGGAACCTCAAAGAATGATGTCTAGAGCATATTCCTTAGTACTCGATAATTAGAACTGTATCGAAATGCATGTTCTAACAAGCTTTATGAGGTTTGTTTATTTTCGTCCATTCCTAACATGGGTTTATCACACTTAGTATAATTGTAACTGCTGTAAACCTTGACTAAATTTAGTTTACGAAGTGGAATCAACATTGAAAGAAACCGTACGATTATAGAACCAGTGAAATCCTACCTGATTTCCGAGATGAGTTTTCGTTGTTGCGGTGTTTTGAGCAGTAATGCTAACGACCTACTCAATCTTTCTACTTGTCTGTCCTCAGCGTATTGTTTCAGTACTCCGACTACTGCTATTTTCTTCTCGTAGTCATTTCCCAAAATCTCATTCATCTACAATTAAATCATCACTCACATGACTTACAACATTGTCCAATTATTAAGGCACGTCTAATTCGAAATGAGTCCTGTTCTTCTTTACTATAGTATAAGTACTTGAATTCTTATATACATGGTTCAAACTGCGTTTAGATATTTTTAATCGAAAGCTATTTGAATTATGTAATACTCTCGAAATATCATATGTACTCTAATATCAATCCATGTGTGACAGTGGTTGATGTAGCATATTTTACTTCACAAGTGTTTTCTGGTCGATAAAGCTGGAATATGTGTTCATATAGCTACACATTTATTTCTACAACTGATGATTCTTATCTCAACTCTCTCATCATAAAAGATCCATCACGGATATTGCATTATAACTAAGAGGTGAACCCAAAATCTTGGTCGTGGCACTGTCAACTTTGTACTTAATCATCATTTTATGTGGCCATAGCCATAAGCTATTTGCCTGTTCTGCACACGAGAACCGCACATAGAAATAATGCTAGAATTCTCTTTTTGATGAATAATTTACCTTAGAAAACAAGTCTTTCGCTTTTAGAACGCGGCTTCCTGGCGATCTCATTTTCAAATCGGCGTTCTCCAACCGACCGTTCGCTAACGGGTTGCTATCAAACGCTAGGATTCCCAGTACGAGTTTACCGTAGTGAGACGCCAGTAGAGTCTGAACGGCTTCGGAAGTTTTTACGAAATGACCATTCACCTGAAGTACTATATCACCTGCAAAAATACCGATACATTAATTTTGTAAAATATGAGAAAATTATCCATCTATCTATAATGAAAGTTAGATTGGAAAATAGCTTCATTCCAATCCTTGACCTAGAAACAATCTGAACTAATTTGAATATGAATAATTTTAGAATATGGTTTTTATGCATGATTAATTCAGGTTATGCTCTAGTTTTGAAAATTTTATTTCTTTGTTATCAACTATGCATAAATTACCTTCGCGTAATCCGACTTGGTAAGCGGGTCCAAATGGGTTCACTGAGTTCACCACTACCGGTCTGGAACCCTGTACGGTAAACGCGTACCCGAGGTGTCTGTGCGGTAGTATCTCGACGTATTGAAGTCTACTGACGACTCCGATCGTCGGAGGCACCGTCTGACAATGGCGAGCGAGCGTCTTGACCGCTTCATTCGACATGCGAGCAACATCGTGACCATCGATCTCTAACAGCTGGTCCCCAGGTAGAACGCCAGCTCTGTGAGCGATACTGTTCTTATCCACGGTTAGAATAAAACACGGTCCGCCTCCCCAGATTGAAAAACCGAATTTCTCCGGCCAGTGTTTGTTAGACAGCGTCCCGTTGTGTGAACCGGGTGCGAATTGCATATTTTGAAAACGTTGTTCCATAGCGGCCATCTTTAATTCTACACTCACTTCGATATACTCCGATATTTAGTTATTATCCGTTTGATATGAAACTAAAATAATTCCAAAAATGCTCCATCGTTCGGCTGGTCAGGTGGTTTACGTATATACAAGAATAATTGCGCAAGAATTTCTGAAATATCGAAGAATGGAGTTGATAACCGAGCGAGTAAGCGTTGACTCTTATTCATTTCATAGAATTAACTCTTTAGTCGAATTCCAACAAGGAATCGTGGAATCGGGTCCAGAATGAGAGATTTCTACTGTTTCATATATACATCTGTACATGTCGGATATTAATGCCCACGCGTGTATAATGCATATTTATTGGAAGCAACATGTTTTACATTCTATTTACATTGAAGGTACTTCTATAATAAGATCAATAATCGCTTTTACGTCGTTTATATAAATTCCATATCGAAATTGAATTTCAATATGTTTTCATTCCGGTATTCTATATACTGCACTTCCGGCGCATGGAATGAAACCGATTTCTTACTGTAATGATTAGATTTTTTCTCCACGAGTTCATTATATACCGAAACACGCGAAACACAGTTCATAGATACACGTAGGAATATCCGTTTTAGATTGAAATAAACTATATTGCGATAAACTAACGTCATCGCGTTAACATGTATATACCTTAGTTTTCATAATTGAATATATCAACTTCGATTCAATGATCTCAAATTCAAATTTCAATATGTATTTCGACTCCATTTAAAAATTCAAATTCCTGGGCTAGAATTAACACCTATAGACTGTAATTACGTGTCTGTATTTGCTAAAATTCATGGCGCAGTTTGATTAAATTAATGCAAATGTGTTTCGAATTATGCCATTCTATCTCACATAAACGAGCTGATACGGGTCCCTGATACCCGTTACCCATAAAATTAACCAATAAAATTTAAGAACTTACCGATTCTATTTACATGGTTTTTTCTTAAATCAAATATGAAATCCTTGTGTTTAATTAGGAGAATGTTTGTCCTGGTGTATCGTGTATTACTAATTAACCACACCCGAGTTCGGTACTGCGTATAAAACTGTACACAACACAATCCTGTATGTGTCGTCCTGTCCTAGAGCTGTAAATACTATATGCGAGCAATAACGTCCCAGCTGTGATAAATAATGTATGTTATGGCGCTACGCAAGCGCACATGTCGCCTGGTGAATTCATCATCAGCTCTCTCTCTCTCTCTCTAGAATCTACAGCTCTACCTATCTATTAATCATGGAAAAACTGACGCAAAAAACTCGTATTATATAATTAATGAAGGAGCCTTTTGTTCGGGAGAGCGAAATTTTCCACTGTCGAAACGTCAAAGTGATAAGTGTGAACGAACTGAATACAATACGAGTCCTGCTTTAAGTTATCGGTTTTCACGCAATATATTCAACCACTTGTAACTGTTTAAATTCAAGTGAGAATATTAATGAGAAGTCAGACAGTTTTATTCTATGATGATATTTCAGAGAGCCAACAATAGTAGTGTATTGTATCAATATTAATAATATTTAAACCATTATTCTATAATTTATTACACTTTTTCAGTAATTTCTGGAATTGTTGTTTTAAAAATGTGTCACCATTAAGAATAGATTGAATTTAGAAATTTCCAGCGTTCTCGCATTTTTGGTGCAATGACCGACTATTTTTTTTACTTTAGGGGCCATTTTTTTAAACACGTCTGTATCTATTTGATTGGAGTAATTACCACCAGGGGGTGCTGTAGCGTTTCGCGGTTGTTCCAAAAATAACATTCTTCATTGCTATATATGGCGGACATCAGCTCTCAGCAGTAGAAACCACCTGTAGTACGCAGACTATTATAGCATCGTAGATTACCAACTCTCCTGATACCACTGCACCCGTCTGAGGGTCACGAGGAAGTCCCCCAGGGCAGCATGAAGTAAAGGGTTCAATTTATGAGGAATTTGCAAATTATGATTCACAAATTCAGAGCAACGTTTGGGAAAATTTGATCGCCATTGATTCGGACTTCGATTGGTCTGAAAGCTGAGGAAAGTCCACGTAGGTTTGAAGTGGTATCTTTTAGCTCTGCTGTTTGGGGAGGAATAAGTTTGAACCCATTTCAGGAGATACCCACTAGAATGGATTATAATGTAAAGTAAACACCATAATGCAGAAACTATCTTTTTATTCTTTCGAAAAACCAACAATCTTTGAATTATTTTACAAGAAGCTGCAGCAAAACCGTATAATACACTGAATGTATGTTAGGAACACACTTCGCTCGCCATAAAACATTATTAATATAGCTATTATTCACAACTGGATTTTCTTATTTCATTTCTCTGTTTCATTATCCATAATTCATAATGATAAAAATGTAAACAGAATATTGTAATTATTTCGCTATAACTCATCAGTATAAAGAACATTACTAATTCGTAATAAATAAGATATGAAGCCACAATTATTGTCTCATCGCACCACTCTCTTGTTAGTACATAATCTTCATCTTATGTGACCACAGTCCGTAAGGTCAACCTTACGTCGAAGCGACAAACAAACCTCCCACACACCACTCAGCGCAATCTATACACTGACCAAATACGTAGGATTTGGATTGTTCAGCGCAAACCAGTTTGGCATGTACCGACAAAAGGTCTCGTTACCGTTATGTAATGAAGGTAGTGGCTTCAATTTACGCCAGTCCTGTACACGACAATTTGACCATGGAACAACGGGTTTAATCCAGTGTTTTACTATATATGACAATATGACATGTACATAGTTAGAATTTTGATATCAAATATATTTTCTTAATCAAATCATAAGCGTCCTTGAGATGAAGGAAGATATTTCGAATTTTCCAAGTGTATCTTTTTTACAGAAAATATGCATCCAATTGTTTATATGTATATACTTTCAATTTGATATCATACGCGCCCGAGTTTCCTCCTCGCCGAACAGAACATCGTCTATCAGAACATCCGAACATCCACAGCCATTTCAGATGAGCCTTAGGCTATATATAATAGAAGATATGATACAGCTCCAGTTCTATCAACTCTCGCTGATTAAGTATGCGGGGAAAAAAATGAAAACATCGCTGCAGAAAAAAAGCAATCAGGAAGACAACGAACAGGTTCCAGTGTCCACTATTAAGTGAGCTGAACCATGAACTGGATCAGAGCGAACTCTAGAATCAGCTCAGCGCTCAACTCATATTTACAAATACCATATTTACACTTACTTTGTACAATTTCAGGTTTTGCTTTTAGTTATAATGATATACTGTACATACCGTCCACATACATAGGATGAAACAAAAACAACTGCTTACACTAGTCAATTAACTGACCATCATCCCTAATGCCTTTAGTATATAACATCTATTAGATTCATAATTATATATAGTATCATTCTTAACCAATAAACAAACTACATTCTAGTAATTGATATCAGCAATTATAGCATTAACAATTTACAATTTGATTCATAACTTTGATATAACTTAATAAACAAAACGTCCCGTTTTAGCACCAATACTTTTTACGAAATACAAGAGCATTATCTAGAATTGCGTTAAATGTTAGAGTACGATTTCCTCACTGGAAACGGTCCAGTAAATGTTGACTTGTTCTATTGTTGTATTGTTGTATCTCGTACGAACGAACTTGAAAGGCCAGACGTAACAAAACGGCATCACGAAACTGATACGAAAAGGGCGTTGTATCCGTAGAACAGCGAATACACAATAAGCGACTATTGTAGAAATCAGTATTTCCATTTTGTTTCTAATCCGAAGATATTTTTTTACAATCACAATCACACTGATGATTATCAATATTATCACAAGCACATTATTTCTTATTATTCCGAATAAATGTTCCTGAAAATGAAAAGAAAAAAAAAATTGAACATCATGAGATTACTGAATGAAAGGTTTAAATAGATGATGCAAGTTACAAAGCTAATCGAGTTTTTTTCAAGGAATGGGTTTGGAATTTGTAGCTTTTTATCGGTCAAAATTAAAAGAAAGATTTAAAAAAAAGCTATTATTGGAATGGATTATTGGTCATGGCACCTCTGTATAAACGAATCATCATATTCAGTGATCACAGTCATGAGAGCATGATCAGATCGAGACGGCAAACTAACCTTCCACGGACCACTCATGCGCAATCTATATGATTGACCAAATACTTCGGTTTTGGATTGTTCTGGTACAAACCAGTTTGGCACGTACCGACAAAAGATCACGTTACTGTTATATAACGAGGCTAGAGGCCCTTTCTCTATAAATGTCCTCAACGCGGTAACACAATGAAATGGCGGGTAGAAGGAATTTTCTTCCTTGTCGATTTGAGAATTCGAAGATATATTCATGATTCTTAAAAAAAGTCTTATTTTCAAACATGTTTCTAAACTTAAAACTAATTTCCATTCGTTTCCTTATTTTTTCGTTTTCTAATAAATCTCAACGAACTGCGCAGTTCCGTAATATTGATGAAGGCTATGTAATACATCTTAGCTGAAATACAGTATATATCTATGTTTTGTACTGAAGGAGATTTTTCCTCTTAAACCATTTCTTTGTGGGAAGCGCGTAGTTGGTATACTGTTGTGCATGAACCCCAGGACTTGTTGAAACAGAAAGGTAGTTTTATCCACCCCTCGTCTGTCGTTGGTATAAATAGAACTCAGTTCTGCGGTATAAAATGCTATGGTATGTCTTCACTTGTAAACAGTTCTATGGTATACACATCAGTGTTCAGACTATACCACATATACATACATACCACAATACCCAACTTCATATATATACCAACTCGACTCGAAATATACAGCAGAACTTTTTTCGAATTGTCATCGAAATAGGGTGGATCTCTAAGAGGCTTCTCATGATTTCTTAAATTGCATGGCAATGTATGCCTTGATAACTAGTGTAGAATGATTAATATCTTTTTGATTGATAGAATACAAATATTCCCATCATTAAGTGCTAGTGATTATTTACGAGACATCTGTCGATGGTTAAAAGGAACAGTCATTGATTGACCCTTCCTCGAGATCCACTATTTCCACTAGTTTGGTCACACTTACATGGTTATAAATCGCTACCTCCACCAGCCGGTATCACATAACCCGGACGCGAGCCGTGATAGGGCTGTCTCGGCGGTATAGCCCCGTACATTCCACCGGCCGGACGAGGTGGTCCTCCGTAACTGGACGGTGCTTGGTGCCGAGGTGTCGGCTGCTGCTGCTGTGGACGTTGCGGTAGAATTTGTGCATACATCGATTTCGGTGCTGATGACTGAGGTTTTGGTTTGGCCGCTGGTTGCTGGTGAGATGAAATATCGGAGCCATTTTCACTCGACCGACTGGACACACTTTCTTGGTCGTTACTTGGCCCTTTCATCGCACTCCATCCTCTCGCTTTTCTATTGAAATCTTTGAACTTCTTCGAGTCTTTGGGCTGGACTTGTAGATTACAATTTTCGATTTGAATATCTGAAATAGAGCGAAGATATTTTTGATATATATGTTAGATTTGACAATGTAAAATGAGATTTGTTTTCGACATCTGCAACACTGGAATTGACGATTACTGAAAATTAATGAAACATGCAGAATTAACTCAACATGCGCTTCAAAATATTAAATGATTTAATTTGATTCATTCAAATCAAACATCCTTAAACAGCATTGCAGAGAAGGGGCTGAATGAATTAGATCAATTATAAACTTAGGTCTTGATTCTGTAACCGGTTACGGAGAGATAAGCACCAAAAGACGCGATAGCCAAGAAATAGACCCACAACGTGTACAAGACATATAAAACAGACGAGATTCTTAACAAACAAGTGAAGAAATAGTGAATCCGTGGTGAGACAAGCGGAGTGAAGAAAAATACACAAGGGGTTTAAACAGATTAATTAAACAGTTTAATTCTACCTCCAGCTGCAGTCGTTCCTGGATGTCCTCTACCCTTTCCTATGATAAATCAATAATATTGTCTATTACTCATGACCCTCCCTTCAGATATGTTTTAACATAGATGAAAATATTAAAACATTTATGTAAACGGCTGTAGAGAGTGTCGTACCTGTATTTTGACCTGGTGCGTTCTTCAGACGATTGAATACATCGCTACCGACTGTATGGCGACGGTTAAGATGGTCAAAAGCGGCGTCGACGCTTCCTCCGCTGTCCTGCGCGGCTGCCCACGGAGATTTCGCCGGTCTGGTGACATCGATTGGATTCACAAATTTCGGTGATTGCGGCTCTGTTGGTGGTGTCGGTGGTGACTGTACGTTCGACTCATCGACGACCCAACTCTCCGATTTTGCCCGCCGTTTAGCGAAGATCTGACCACCTTTACCTTTCGAAGCGTGTAAAGCGGCTGCGAGGTTGAAGCATTGTTCAGGTGCCACCGCGCTATGATTCACTTTCGGCGACCGGAGTCGCATTTGCTCGAGTTCTTGAGCCGAAATCTTAACTTTATTCGGAGGTAAATGATCGATAGGTTGATCCGGATCGTAATGGACCTTCGGTGGTTTCTGCATAACCAGGGTATAAGAGAAGTGTTTCCCCGGGATGACAATAGGTGTCACGTCGCAGCCGTCGTCGTCATCGTCTGCAGTATGAACCCATTTCTCCGCGCGTTCTCGTCGCTTGTTGAACATGCGAGCTCCCTTCGATCTCTGGACGGTGGCTTCAGACGTCAGAACCTGGGCGACTTTACGAGCAAGATCGATTTGTTCCTCCAAGGTCGGATACTTCTCGGCTGGATCGTTGAAAAATGCCGAATCAGCGTAAAGTTTCTCTGAAATGGAGAATTCAAAAATAAGAGCATGACGGGTAGAATATAAGGGTTTATAAGCCCAATAGGGTTTATCATGCTGACACGTTCGCTATACCTCCCAATTTTTGTTTCAAAATCTTAGCTTTCCTTCGCGGTAAAGTACAATAACCGTTCAAACTATAAAACGGATTTCGTCGCTTATCAAAATGATTATCGTTATTCTCTCGAGTATCTTCAATATCATCGTGAGAATGAATAGCTTCAACGAGTTCATTACTGTGCAGAGCTTTATTGATAGATTTCAAGACGGGGTTTTTAAGACTTTCCGACTTTGATTCACTGAATCTGATAGTTTTACTACGAATATTGCCATTCGGTTTATTGCTGTAAGTTTTATGTTGTACAAAGTCTCTTTTAGAAACTGGTGCAGTCGTTTTTCCAATCTGAGTCGAGAATGCTGGACTTTCCAATTTCTCAGAATCGCCATGATGCGATGACGATAAAGATGATGATGATGATGATAATGATGATATCTTTGCAGGTGGATCCTTCACCGAATTTTCATTCGAAGACGACAGAAACGGTTTCAGTAATTCTAGAACCTTCGACCTTGAATGATCAACATTAGTGGGTTTATGAGGTGTTAGCGATCCGTACAATTCTGAAATGTCATATTTTTGATCGTACAGTTCTGATAGATCAACCTTTCTACTCGCAAACCTCGTACGATATTCATCTGGTACGAATTCAATCTCAGCCTCCTCATCTCGAGTCTCTTCATTATCGTCTGTTCGCTCGATTATTACTTCCGGTTCGCATTTCGTAAAATCTAAAACAAATTTTCGAACTCGTTTCTTCTTCATTTCATCGCGATGGAAACTTCTTCCGTTCGATCGTAAATACGACTGACTTAACCAGGTATATCCACTCACTGTACGGTAACTGGGCTCCATCTCTTATAGCCTAAACCTCTACCAGATCTGCTGAGTTTATGTATCCGCAGTGGTGAATAGAGAATCGAAAGTTCGATTGAAGAATCGAAAAAGAAACCGAAATATTTCCACGTAGACCGCAGTATATACAATCTTGTGTATGTTTGTTTGATATGAAAAATGCTCGCAGTCGCGACGCACTTTTACCCTTTTTCTACACGCGTTGTGTAACTGAAAACCACACAATAAAGACTTGATTGTATATTTTTATTGCATTTTGTCCTGAGACAATCGGTTGTATATAACTGTCAGTTGGCACCGGTCTATAGCGCGATGATAGCTTTAATTCAAATTCATTGTCGGTTATTGTGACTGGTTTTTTCAATGTGTAGTCACTATTCTTAGTGTTGTCGACAGAACGGGTTCAAATCAAGGGGAACTCGATAAAAACGGATTGCCTTAAAACTGGTTTCGATTTAAGTTCAATCAAACGACTGATCTATTTCATAAACATTCCAAATCAACGGTAATAGTTTAGAAGAAGGATTTCTACTTGAAGAACTAAATTTCCAGCACAAAACACATTAACTACAATTCAATAGAACATATGTCTACTGCTGCTAAGAGTGTAATAGCTTGACGAAAAAATTCCAGTTTTAATTAAGCATGTGTTACAGAAAATAAGCGACGTACTTGAAGGTTATAGTGAGCGTCGATTAATATATAAAACTATACAGTCAAACCCCGGGATACTGCAGCAAACACAATTTCAGCAATACATCGCTGACTATTCCAAAATAAAGTACATATGTCATGTTTACAGAAAAAAACCTAACCTGACGTTAGGCGGGTTGGTGGTTTATCGGGGGTTGACTGCTACACAACGATATTAAACTGTTGATAACAAACTAAAAATTATTTCTTTTCGATCAAAATATTGCACAAGTTATTTTATGATATACATATTATGTATTATATATATGCAAACAGCAAATAAACAATAAATCTACAATTCACACTCGCATGTAGAATACCTCGTTTGGTGTTTGGAGCTGATGAAATAGCCATTGCCATGACATCTGAAAACAAGTTCATGCTTGGTTTTAAAGAAAATGTTTGGATAGTGATACGAAAAAAGTGTTAAAATCACCGTCATGGTACATCTGGCTGTCTGAATACATCGACGGCCAACACTCAATCATCGATATACACTAGATCGATAATAGTTGTTGAAGTTCTTGTGGGGAAAAATCTGGTTCTGACTCAAACTATTCCTGAAATCTCATGTGAATAAGAAGAAAATACTTCATAAAATGCGTCATTCGAGGTTTTTTCCCTGATTTCAGGAATTTTCCGTCAGTTCACAATCGAACGAGAGGAAATTGCGGGTGATTCGATAAAGGAAGAATGGATGGTTAGAACGGTGCAGGTGTTGGGTCCAGTTCCATAGTTAAAAACTTTTATATCTCAAATTGACTTAAAGATCAAATATGACCCTATATCTGCTAGATTTGTTATAGAATCGGAATGGTCTATAGCGCTGGATCACGACTCTGAAACCGGACCCAGAAGGACAAGATCATTCGGTATAACTAAGTTTAGAATATCTACTCACTTTTCTTTATTTTGCTCGGTGTATCGGGAGGAGTTTCTCCCGAATCTTGCGTTAGTTTATGCATGTCAACGGGAATCAATCCGGGTGTGGCAGGCATGACGGTGTAGTCATCGATATGTTCACCGGGTGGCACGTACGGCTGTTGAGGTATCTGCCAGGCCGGTCGTTCATCTTCAGTCACAGGTTTTTCGTATTTCTTCACCTTGAAATTAGGCGCCACGTTCTCTTTCGTTTCGGTAAGACGAAGGTCATCTTGTTTCGATTCTAGAATTTTCGCCGCTTGGTCTTTGATCGATTTGTTATCCTTCACTTTGAAGTCTGGGATAGTTTGCTGCTGCTGTGGTGCTGGTTGGTTATTCATGTCGTTGTAAACAGGTTGTAACGGTGACCCGTACAGATTCAGCTCGTCGCGTCTCGATGTTTCTGTTACGGTGTTGGTTGTAGTTCGTGTCTCTCTGACGGCACCGCCGCGACTGACCGTCTCAGTAACAGTCTTCCGAGTCTGTGTCACTTGAACGCCCGGTTCCTGAGACTGGATGATTGGTGATTGACGATCACCGGTACTAGAAAATGTAAAATACACAACAACCTTAGAATCCTACGACAAATATACTCCATAATTTTGTTGTAACAATTCAGACTTATTTCATTCGTAGTCTCAGGGATTCTATATGATCTTTAAAACACAGACAGAGTTTATCGTCAACGGTTATCCGATGACCAAATATCAAAGAAATGTCAAAAAGAGATGAACTAAGAGCGCATTATATCCATTTCACAAATCGATTCGAAACTCGCTCCTCAATCCCCTCAAACATACGATTCTTAGATAAAAAGAAAAAATGCTCTCACCATTCATCAAAATTTCACCTATAAAATCGTTCAATGTTTAATTCTATGATCGTGATCATACACACGTACCTACGTATACACACTCTCGTCTGATCATAAGTGCTTCTCGATAACAATAAACTACAGCTGTTTCTATTCGATTATTGATGAACAAAGCATTTTCAATTTCAGACCGTTAGATCTCATTCGAGCCCAGTTTTTAACGCGATTATACATATCATTTTTTATAGAATAAAACAATGAGTTCAGTATGTCAATGGAAAAAGATTATGAGACAGAGAAATCTTGAATACGCGGTTACAAAACCTTATCAAATAAAAGAACCACGCCGAATGAAATTTAATGAACTAACTATCCTTTAATAGAGGTTTGCAGAAAAAAGGTGTTGTACATAAAAAGAATGGAATACAGGATAGAAAATACTGCGAAATTCTGCTAAGAAGTAGCGTTTATCAGTTTGAGTAAACAACTTAGTCTCCTACAACTCTCACAATAAACAGGTATCACATGATCGTGACGTAAAAGAAGCAACTGAATACAACCAAATAGATAGTGGCTGAAAAATTTGTTTGTCCGCGACATTCATTGATTCACTTGAGCCACTTTTTGTATCGATTCGCTGATTCAAGATGGCGGACTGCAGACTTCCGTTGCATATTACTTACCGTTTTCGGAACCCAAAACAACTGCTTCCAAACATTTTCGATAACTACTTTATATAACTAAAACCTTTCATCCAAAATGTAAAAGTACTTCCATATAGTTCTCGTGGCAACAGTAACAATTACGTTAAGCCTCTTCCTGAGGAAATTGCTTCTTTTCTCAGGAGGAAATTTACTAAGTTGTGACGTCAGCGAGTACAGTGTATGTTATTGCACGTATGAACCAACATTTCGCTTTTCGTTGAAGGTTATTTAAATACATTACTATATGTTTATACACTGACGGCTTTAACTGCGTAACTATAGGTTCAGCAGCTTCCGCTAATTGATGTATTTGTCTAAGTACATCTTCCTTGGACTTCATAATTTCACCAAAGTTTGTGTGCTTTGTATAAACCTCTTATTTGCCTCGAAATCACTCGAGCTTCATATCAGACATTTTACACTGACGAAAACATTTTTTCAATTTGATTAATCGTCATCAGCATCGTGTTCATTTCTGAACGGTTTTCACCAAACATCATTTAAAAAATCTAATATTAATCAAAGAACGCGGTAGAAATTTGTAGCGTGTCGCAAATCAAGACTAAAGAGTCAATCATCGAACTATTGTTTGATACATTCGGTTTTCAACTAAAGACTAGTAATGTAGTAGTGGTTCCTTCATAATGGTTATAAGTTTCAAAACTTAGCATTGGGAGTTTTGATAAATTTTTCCTTGTGGCTTTAACTCCCAAATACTGATAAAATTTTTCTCTGTTTTGAAATACAATCGCATTTATATAAAAGTACGGCCGAGTTGGTTTTGAGACGGTGTGTATTTTCACTGACTCACTCTATAATTCGCAGGTGTTTTACTGATGAAATACTATTAGTTTAACTGCGATGCGAAGGAATCTACTCGAGCTTAAATCAGAAATAATATTTTCCCTATCTCTCGAAAGGTAACCTTTTCATATCACGCGATGTCGGTTCAGATTTTTGAAACGACCGAAAGTTCAGCCTTTAATATCCATCACTATTCATACCTTATAATGAATACAAATACCGGTACTATACTAATATCCGCATTGATAATTATTGAATTCTTTTATCGCATAAATAACTTCTTGCGAACAGCTGAGAATCTTATCTACAAAAAGAATTCCCGTGATGCAAAAAACTCTAGAAAAATATGGATAAAAAATCCTATACTGGATGAATATAATTACGCAATAATCACAAGGTTCGAGTCATGCGTGATAACGGGATTAATGAATTAGAACTCACCGAAATCAACTTTAATCCACTCAAAACGTCTGAAGATAATCCCTATATATTCACCTGATATAACAACCTGTTGCTATCCCCTCTTATCCCCGTATCTTTTCCACCTTCAAATGACGCAAGGCAAAATACCTTTGACTTATCATATGCTTATCCTATAATGTTTTCTTATGCCGCTCAGGGTTGTGTGTTGATGTTGGATTGGTGTGTTACACGGTTATACGATGAGGAGAATATTTTCTGGCGGGTTTAAACGAACTAGGTGTGTGTATACAGTGTAACAGTCTGATCAAAAAATATTTGAAACCGCACCAACAAAACCCCGGAACCCCGGAACCACCATGCAGTAGCAACACAGCCCCAACATGTTACAATTGCCCAGCGAGTTGCACAGCGATAGATAAGATCAGTCTTAGTTCTACACGTATAGCCACTGTTATAACTTCAGACCAGTGAATTTAAGGACCATTTTTGGACTTGAGTCATGACTGTGCAACTGGATCGATAGTTTTAGCTATCTTGGCCCCGTAAAATATCAAAATTTGAATGGACCTAGATTTGAGCAGTCTGGATTTCAAACATGTATAAAAACATTATGTTCACGTGTGTAGAATGGTACAATGGTAGAATTTCATCCCAAATTATTTTCCGGAAGATCTGTCAGTCTTACCGCAGGATATCCATCACTAGCGTATCTCCAGCAGCCTCAACAGTTTCCATAGCAGCCGCGTGACTGGCGCCCTGGAAGTCTGCCCCGTTGACACTCAGTATGATATCTCCCTCTAACAGACCAGCGATATCAGCTTTACTTCTTTTTCGAATCTAGAATCGATATAAACAAATACAGCTCTAGCGATTAGATGTTGAATAATGACGTGCACATTTATCAGGTTTTTGTGGATTTTGAAATCTTTTGGGAGATGTTGGCGAAATTAGAAAGATTCACTGTATGGCCGTCAAAGAGTACGGCTTGAATTTTTAACATCGTGAAATTCTCGTGTTAATGACGTGGCGTGAAGCCAATCGTTTCATCACGTAACATTAGCATTGGCCCATTGTCATTCCTGTCCGAAACTGGTTTGAGGTCACATTATGATGATACACAACCAGAGAAGTTGACAGCATCATATTTTCTAAATATTTTTGGTTATAATATCATACATGTATAATAAACTATTATACTTCGACTGAATATCATCAATTGTGAATTTCATATGTTTTAAGCTAAGTTTTGAACTCTAGAACTATTCCTAATGTGTGTATGCGCTGAGTGTAAAACATGAATTGTTCATATTAATTTGAGTTATATACTCATTGTGATAATGGCAGTTGTGGTAGAAATCATAGTCACTATATACCCAGGGTATAGACACCTACCAGTTGGTATATCTACTATATACACTTACCACTATAGAGTCAGAAAAACACGCACACATGGTACTGGCGGATTTAGAATCTATTGCAGATAATTCAGCGTCTAATAATAATGTGTTAGTTAGTTAGTAACTCAACTCTATTCATAGGTATGCAAACGAAATATTTTGAAACTTTCATATAAGTTTAGTATATACGACGATGGATCCGTAAAATTATAGATACACTTAGTTTTTGATGACAAAAAGGTCTTGAGAAAGATTTCAGACTATGGGAATGAATCAGTACCACAGATATTTCAAATGCATTGATGCTTCATTCGACTTGAAAATAGTTGAATTATGATTTGAAATTAGGCTCTAGTTCTATGAATTACAATAGTTATGTTTCATTGGTTCAAAAGAAAAAAGATCTGATACGTATTTGGTGGATATTCGAAAACAGTTCAACAGCAAAGACCATTTTTCAGATAAAATCATTTTTCTCTTTTAATAATCTGACTTACCTTAGAAATTCTAAGGGGTTGATTTTCTGAACCTTGGATTCGGAAACCCCACGGTCCACCGCCGGTGATCTTAATCTGAAATCTCGATTCCATTCTGATGCGGTCAGACGAGAACAGATCGAAGAAAAAGACGAAACTTAAAATAAAGAAACGAATACAAGTTTCATGTAAGATATATTCCGCTTCTGAGATGAAGATCGTGTGATGAAAGTTCAACCAAACAACGAAATCATGTAAAATAGAGCGGTCGAGGAGCGAGTGATCGGCGGTGTGCAGGTTATAGAATCCCGAGTAGATCGAGTAGTAAGGGGTTTATTCCTGCACTGACAGCGGAGAGGACGGAGCACCAGAGAGAGAGAGAGAGAGAGAGAGAACACTGATTGAACTGTTAAATATGATTCACTATTCGCCTCATCTTCTTCTCTTCTTCGATAGAGTTTAGTTCAAGGTCAAGAAATAGTTTAGAAATTATCGTAACTTTTCATTCTAAAATGACAACATAAGTTGAATAATTTCCTTAGTTATAGAATAAATGATTCAACGTGGAAAATCAGAGGAATGATGCGAATATTCGAATGAAAGTGAAAATAACAAAATGCTAAAAGGTTTTTTTATCTAGAAACATTGAAGTCATACGCTTTCAACAGCCCTTGATCGTGTATATAAGGATAAGAATTTTGCGAGAATTTGTGGAATTAAAAATGATTTACTAAGTTATTGTAGCAATCAAGGGTCTAATCATATCAATAAAAATCTTCGAATGACTAATGGAAAGAAAAAAAATTATCGTGCGTTCGCCGGGAATCGAACCCGGATCCATTGCTTGGAAGGCAACGATGCTAACCTTTACACCACGAACGCTCGCTTGGTGCAAGGCGTGTATTGTAAGGTATTATAGTACAAAGCGCATAGGCACGGACTGCGGATCGGACTGATTGTCCGGTTAGTAGTAAGTTGTCGGTCGGGATGTTCTCTGGCGGAATTAAAACGTACTCGAATTCAATAAGATAACGAACTGTTTATGAGAATGTTTATGAATCAATTTCTTAATTGCGGGCATGGTTTAAGTCCAAGGACGTTTTCAAAAATGTTGCAATATTCATACTCAATATTCATGGACTCGTTTGAATATTCGGGGCGCGAATGCGAATACCATTCATTTATCATTTACGATTTTGTAAAATAACGACATCAAGCGACTAATTGATCAGCTTTTGAATAATCCATTAGTGATGATTCCACGGGTTTTAGCTATTGATAGGTAGATGCGCGTTCACAGCGTATGATGAATCCCTAGCATAATAGACTGAGACTCGAACATTCGACTAACATTTTGAGTAGCGGGTATATATTTATCGAGTTTCTCGATCACCCATATGATATTTTGGAATAAAACGAATTTTCATGGCTTCGAAAATCGCACGAATCTTCTGTGTATTGTCTATTATTTTGTGTTGGAGTATTTTCGTCGAATGTCAAAATCGTAAGTGTCATATCGAAGTTTAGTATATATTTCTTTTAAGTGCTTAATTTTTTTCACTTTTTCTTGTCAATTTCGTAGGTACTTTCTCATTCGAAGAAGCTTGTACAGAGGCGATAATGACACGCGCTAGGAACAAACAGGCCAGACCTATCGCTAACTCGTCAGATTACTTACACCTCAACACCACCATGTCCGCCATGAACCTTCTTAAAGTGGTATATATCCCTGAATAACTGAATTATTTGTTTCAATAGACGATATCGATAATGATGATTTATTAACTTATAATATGTACAACATTATAAACATAATTTTTCAATTTCATGGATATATAGGGACTTGACAACCCCAATCCAGTAGGGGCTGTGCCTGATAGGGGGATTGCCGTGTTAAAAAAAGGAATTAATAAACTTAAGATAAGATAATAATAATGCTAAGAATGATAACAATGATAATTAAAGGCAAAGCTAATAATAATGATAACGATGTTTATTTTTACCTGTTTATTCTCAGGACAATCAGCAACAGACGATTAAACTGGCAGGATACCTCAGTATGGTGAGTATAATTTGGGATAACAAAAAAGTTAGAAGTTGATACCATTCGTTAAGATATCGTGAAACATCCACACGTTTTTTAATATTTTGTGATAGGCTTGGAAAGATGACAGCGTTGTGTGGGATCCAAAAGACTTTGGAGGCATAACGACAATTCTTCTAACATCCGCAGATCTATGGTTGCCCGATTTGTACAATACGAACAGGTAGGACTCTCTTGTTTGGTGAGTCTCGGGAAACCGAGATCCGAACGATGTCAAGCAAGATAAACAAAATATAAACAGGCAAAAACTGGATTCATCTTCTACCTATTGTAATCCCACAGAACCGCTAACACGTAACAATAACGTGAAATTTTGTTTTTTGTTATTTCAGCGTGACTGGTAAAATGGACCAATCGAAAGGAAGCCCTCATCGTTTGCAAGTCAGTAATGATGGTACTGTAAGATGGTGGCCTGTTGATCTGTTTGAAGTCAGTTGTCAGTTAGACATGAAATTCTTTCCGTTCGATGTACAAACTTGCGAATTCGAATTTGAAAGTTGGTCGTACAGTTACGACCAATTAAGATTCATCAGTCCTTCCGACAAAGTTAGTCTTCTGAACCTGAAACCCAGTGGAGAATGGCGAGTGACGGGAACCAAAGCGAAGGCTGCTATCAAATATTATTCGGCATCTTTTAAATGGAGCGAAATGGTTTTCACTTTGAAAATAGCCAGAAAGTCGGCTTACTACGTCACGAACATAATATTACCGCTGGTAGCGATGTCATTTCTGGTTTTAATGGTATTCTATCTACCGGCTGAATCTGGAGAGAAGATCTCACTGGGAATTACTGTTCTGTTGGCATTCTCAGTGTTCCAACTGTTGATGGCTGATCTGATGCCGAAGACGTCCAATGTCACGCCCATATTAGGTGCGAAAAATAGATACGTTTTTATTTCTTTTACCGGCACGAGCTAATTTTTGAATTTCGAATATAGGAGGAAATTTCCCAAGGTATAAAAGTTGGATATATTTTCTATATTTTGCTTATGTTATATATTTCAGTGATTTACGTCACGCTACTGATGGCTATGGCAATTATATCTACAATAGTGTCTGTACTAGTGCTTAACGTGCACCATCAACACGACGAAGGTTCAGCCGTCCCGAACTGGGCTCGTAATATCGTCTTTAGATGTATGGCACCGATTGTTTGCGCCAAAAAACTGGTGAAGCCGTTCGTGCAAGGTTCGCTGCACACCACGAGAATCACTCCGCAGACGGACATTCTGAGAAACAACGGCGCCAACAATCATCCGAACAACAATAAAACGGTCAACGATAAAACCGATTTGAAATTGGAAGATGTGGAAAACCTGAACGATATGAAGTATGATTTAGCGATGCGGAAACTGTCGGTATTTCTCGGTGATAAACACGGCGGGATTCGAGCTCGCAGCGAGCTAGAACTCAAAGCTATTGAATGGCGATTAATGTCTCGGATTATGGACCGTTTTTTCATGTTTGTTTATTTCATTTTGAACATCATAATAGCTGCCGGCTGCCTCACAGCAGCTACAAGCTCACCACAATGAAATGTGTCAACCGTGGCTCTTTCTTTTTAATTAACAACCGGTTGTTGTATCTTCATTTATTTGGACGTCTGTAGGCTTCATGTGTGTTCAATGTATAGATATTTCATTGAGAAAACGAATTGACCACTAACGCCCTGACGATGTTAGACATGTTATAACAGCCCACCTCCTTCAAAAACTAATCATTGAAACTGACAATTGTGAACGTCTGAAAGGGTCTAGTCTTGATCTAAAAAAGTCTTTATAGCGAACGTAATGAAAGAAAATTGATGTTTTAGGTTGCGTGTTTTAGCCTGTTGTAGGCCTATGCGCAGACGTGTGTTGTGTTAAACTTTGCTTATGTAATACTTTATGATAATACATCTCTGTACAACCAGTCCTGAAATAAATATATACATATACACGGTGATATAAAATGACTCTTTTGAGTTTCTTTATTATCTGTGGTGATAAATGGAATCGGACGCATTTTGATCGAGAAGTCATTAGAACCCTCGTGATTTCTCTCAACAGCTCTAATCGTTGACTCTGTCACTAGCTCGCGTGTTTTCTATTGAAATGCCCCTGCACGGGTCCCATTAGATCTGTCACGCCTATGATGAGTATTTGTTGAACAAAAAGTGTGTATTCTATGCGAAATAGTCATTTAGATACAGAAAATACACGAAAAACCATAAAACCATTTGAATGGCTGTATTGTATCGGTATTACAAACCGATCTGTGCATATTAGTTTTGTCAGTATTTGTATTCAATTAGTTTCCTCGGGTGTGATGGATATGATGCCGTAATTTACATCAGTAACACACATTTTTTTATGTTTCACACGAGGATTCACGATTCAACATTAAAATGACCGAACGGGAAAATAAACACGGCAAATTCTCGTCCGTTCCGGGTCAACTTGGACCGCGTTGGCTACCAATGACTTTGATTCTGTTGCAGTGTGTTTCAGATGTCACCGAGGCGAGTCGTAAGTTCTCTAAATGTCTCTTGTTCTATCTTATCATATTACAAAAAAAAACGAATTGGCGTCATTAAACGTATTTCATATACACAAAAAAGACTAGTCTTTATGAATTTTTGATATACGCGATATTGACTCTATATCTATCTCTCTTAGCATTCAGAGAACATCTCTAGACATTTGTTCAAGCATGGCAGTATAAACTACGACTAAACTCTTTATTACTTCATACGTCAGTTCAAGTCACCACCTGTTTTTTTTTTCGGAAAGCACCTCCGACACTATTGTTCCATCCCACTATTTTCGAGGTGTTAATGCAAATTCATAATCGCATCGCTATTTCAGGTAGTCATGTATCTGCTGAAGAGGCGTGTATTGATAAAGTGTTGTCTCGGCCTCGGAATACACAAGCTAGACCGGTCACTAACTCCTCGGAATACATACATATCAATATCAGTATGGGCGTGACGAATCTGATCCGTGTGGTAGGCCAATCTCACTACTTGAATATGACGTGTCATATTGACCGTCAGGCACAAGTGGCTGACCGAAGTTAAAAGTCGCACTTGACGGCCATTTTGAATAATAATTCTTTCAAAATCAGAAATGTCTGTAATCTTCAGTTTCTTTGTAGGAAAACGAAAAACAGTCGATTACAGTAGCTGGTTATTTATCTATTGTGAGTAAAATCTAATGAATGTTTATTATCAGATATTTGGAAATTTGTCCTTATTTCGCCTATCATGTAGAGTTAGGTTGGAAGGAATGACGAAGCAAGCGATAGCTCAGTTAGTTTAGATCTCATTTATAAACAAACGTATTTCAATTCTATTTGGTAAGCTGTTTGTGATTTCTGATTTCTAGAGATGGAGAGACGATAGTATTGGATGGACAGATCAAGAATGCGACGGTGTTTCTCGATTGGGAATAAAGTCGAAATATCTATGGATACCAGATATCTTCAGCATGAATAGGTAAGTAACATGTAGTAGAAATATCTGTGAAATTGAATCAAAAAATTGAGGCAGGTTTCGATTGGTCTCATGATCCAGTTAACCTGGTAGAAGCGGCCGGTAGAGAGTTTCTAATCGGGAATGCGTTCAATCGAAACTCAATAAGAATTCAAGTCATCTCCTTGGTGTCGTTTTCTTTTAAACAGCAACACTGGTGTAAATGATTTATCACGAGATATTGAATACAATCTGGTTGTAACAAGTGACGGTACCGTGCAGTGGTGGCCCATCGCTCTCTACCAAGTCAGCTGTCAACTGGACATGACATACTTCCCATTCGATAAACAATACTGCGAATTTGAGTTCGAATCCGGTTCGTACAGTTACAGGGAATTAAGGCTGACCTCTATGTCCGACACGATAGACATCGCGCGATTGAAGCCGAGTGGAGAATGGTCGCTACTGAGTACGTCTGCTCATGCGGCCGTGAAAACATACGGCGAAAATAACAACAATTGGAGTTACGTCATATTCAACGTGAAAATCGCCCGTAAACCGTTATATTACATTCTAAACATAATCGTACCTTTGATTTTATTATCGCTATTGGTTCTAATGATATTTTACCTGCCGCCCGAATCAGGGGAGAAGATATCGTTAGGAATGACGTCATTGGTTGCATTTTCCGTGTTCCAACTGTTGATAGTGAATATCATGCCGAAATCCTCCGATCAAACTCCGATATTAGGTCAGTTCTGAGAATTGATATCTGATATCATCTAATTCAAACCCCTGTTTCGTTCTCGGCATGTGTGGTGGGTGTATATAAGAAATGCAAAACTCAAGTTAATCAAAGAATTAAGGAAAATTTTTAAGATAAGAAAAAACAACAACCACGAATGATAATTTACAAATCAACGAATATTTTTTCTATTTTTCAGTTATCTATGTTACATTTCTCACGTTGATGACAATATTGTCAATAATATTGGCTGTGGTTGCATTGAACGTTCACCAACAGCACGACGTAGGAACCGCGGCCGGAAGTGTCCCCGAATGCGTGCGAAATGTCTTCTTCGAATTTCTCGCGCCAATCGTCTGCGGTCGACAACTCGTCCAGACTCTCAACTATAAAGAAAACAGAAAACTATCAGGCGATACTGAAGACGAAAGATTTAGTGAAATTGAAATGGAATCGATCAGTCGTAAAAATGAGGGTAATCAGAATGGCATAGATGCGCTGACAAACACTCAGCAGCCGTCACGCACGCAGGATAATGTCTCAAGCCAAACATTTACCGCGACGGCCAATGAATGGAGAGTTCTTTCTAGAATTATGGATAGAATTTTTCTGTTGTTTTACACCTTTCTAAATCTAGCGGTAGTGGTTGGCTGTCTTGCAGCAATAGTTCACCAATAGAAATAGAAAATAGTCTGACGTACTTTTTAACGAGGAAGCAATGTTGAGACAATTGTTCGTCCGCACTGCGGCGCCCTCACTCTTTCGCAGCTAACTGTAAAATATATGAATTAATGAGAAAATCTTGCAAATATTGATTTAAATGATACCATTGGAGAATCTTATTGAAATTAATCATGCAAAAATTACGTTGGGAAATAAACTTATTTCCAAGTTAAACGTTTTGTAAGAGTTTTTAAATGAATTTCGTTGCCGCGCATCGGGACTAACTCAACTCTTTAAAAGCGCATTGGAAAAGAGACCGATATTGTTTCTTGTGGCCCTACACAGTTTCAAAACGCTTACTGGGAAATTGATGTCGAATTTCTAATGTTATATCCGAGTATAATTACTTTTGTGAATAAAGATTATTATTACTAGTAAAATTGATGGCGGTTTGTTTGTAGTTCGGCCAGTTAGAATATAATGCAAAGAACATAGAGCTTCTTTTTCTTTTAGCATATATACATAAAATCTGTAGAAGCCACTCAAAAATAAATATTTGCAAAGTCTTCAATATCAAGTTACCAGGAAAGAGTACACAAGCAATCAGCCCTCAGTTTGATAATGATTGTACCGAGTTGCCGTTGTTGGCCCGCAAAGCCGTATAAATTGCATCTCTTACCGTACAATGGCGCTATCAGTGGCAATTCAACGAACTATCCAGATACCGGAGAATCTCGCAACATCCGCGAATAGACGAGATAATCGACGAGCATCATTTTGACGGATTTCAAGATGGCTACTACGACTATTACAACTAATGCTAGGTTTAATGATTTATATGACCTGAAAGAAGAGTTAGGAAAGTGAGTATAAAGATTGAAGCTGTGTCGGGTGAGGGATGGAGTGATGGGTGGGTTCGACACCGTCGTCACCCGTCACTACTCAGCCATTATTTGACACCTACCACTACACACACAGTGTACCTGACCGGTGTTCACTCTGTTGGTACGTAGTGTTTTTATTGATGCTACTGCAGCTGATGATGATGCTGCAGCCCCTGTTATGGTCAGAGCAGTTCTCGATATTTGCGGAATATATTCAGATGGTTGTTTTTTGTGCGTATACTCTAATGCAGCTGCTGCTGCTGCTGCTTCAGCTGAAAGACAAAACATGCGAAACATGAAGACGTTGATATTTTTGGAATAATGTGTGTATTGTTGTGACAGGTATGTATGTTACCTGGAACCAAAGTTAACAGAAGAAGAGTTGATGATGAGGCTGCTTCAGGTCATTCATTTTTTATTGTGAATTGCTGGATCAGGATACAGTGAGTTGACTGTGTGGATACAGTAGACAGCTGATTGTGCGGATACAGTCAGGTTGGTCCGGATACTGGAAGTAAGGATATGGATGGTCTGTCATATACAGAGTGAACTGATCGCCTGAAATCAGTCGGCTAATGGTCCAGATAGTCATGACACAGATGCTGAGTTAGGATAGTAAGAGAGAGATGGTGGTAGTGATATTGCAGCTGATAGATTTGATAAGGATATGGTACTGATGCTGAGTTGAGGATGGATAATCTTGATTTAGTTGTAAAAGGCCAATTTTCATTAATAACTATGACATTCAATTGGTCAGACTCCCTCGCGCGATCACACCCACCAGCAACATTGTAGAGCTTAGGCCTATTTGTTAACATGTAAAACTTAATTTCTGAAGGTTTTTATCTCAACTGATGCTTGTATTGTAGTAGGGTATGAAAGCATTGTCGTTATAAGTAGGCCTACCTGGAACTGTGGTCTAATTTCTGTGACCTTCTTTTATCTGTAGACCCAACAGGAAACTAACATCCCATCTCTGCAGTGTTGATCTGAAATATACAAACATTTAAAGAATTTAGGCTATATCGAAGTCCAAATTACATCCTTGTAACCTTTCCTTGACCCCTTAAACGATGACTATCAATCAGCTCACTGGCATCAAACGAAAATGTTTTGATACCCTCTCTATGTTGAGTAAATATTTGAAAAATGGTGGAAGGATATTTTATTGAAAAAATTATTGCATTATTTTTTTCAGAGGTGCATTTTCTATAGTTCGAAGATGTGTACAAAAAAACAGTGGATTAGAATTTGCGGCTAAAATAATAAATACAAAGAAATTATCAGCGAGAGGTGAGTAGAAAAGAGAGAGGGTGAGAGAGAGTGGTCCGAAATGAGAGAGTGGTCCGGATTGAGAGAGAGTGGTCTGGATTAAGAGAGAGTGGTCAGGAGTGAGTGAGAGTGGTCCTCGGTGAGAGACTGGTCTGGATTGAGAGTGGTCCGGAGTGGGAGAGTGGTCCGGAGTGGGAGAAAGTGGTCTGGAGTGAGTGAGAGTGGTCAGGAGTGAGTGAGAGTGGTCCTCAGTGAGAGAGACTGGTCCGGAGTGAGAGAGTGGTCCGGATTGAGAGTGGTCCGGGGTGAGAGAGTGATCCGGAGTGGGAGAAAGTTGTCTGGAGTGAGAGTGGTCCGGATTGAGAGAGAGTGGTCCAGGTGGGAGAGACTGGTCCGGAGTGGGAGAGACTGGTCCGGAGTGGGAGAGAGTGGTCCGGAGTGAGAGTGGTCAAGGTGAGAGAGAGTGGTCCGGAGTGAGAGCGAGTGGTCCGAGTGGGAGAGACTGGTCCGGAGTGGGAGAGAGTGGTCCGGTGTGAGAGCGAGTGGTCCGGAGTGGGAGAGTTCCCAGGGTGAGAGGGATACACTACAGACATGCCCCTCCCTTGTGATGACAAGTAGAATGATTTTCTGCTATCAAATAACACGTATTACACTAGCCTTTATCACTGATAGATATTACTACACTACGAGAGACAGACTAGGCTTCACAGGTTGCTTTAAAAGCTATTGATTTCATACGCAGGCTTTTGTGGCATTATATCACCACTGTGTGACTGACGAGTGAGAGACCTCGTTATAGTCTACCCCGGTCTACCCCGGTCTACTGAATTAGTTAGATAGGAAAAACAATCAGGTTTACAGAATGGAATATTAGTAATAATCCGACCTCAACATCTCGACCTCGACAGAATTCAATAAACCCAGCCCCTGTAATGTACAAAATACTGTTAATAACCTTCAAATTAGAGTTCGTTAGTTTCATAGGAAAATAGCCTTTTGATGTAGATAATATCTGAAACGATCCTTCGTGACCTTACGTGATCAACGTCACTCAGATTCACGTCATTGATCTACGTCAGGAGCTCGTCGTGTTTTTCACTCTCAAACAACAAAAAACAACTCGATTTTTTTAAAGATATTTTCATCTGAAGTTATTGATTTGTCGAGTTAGTGCTTTCTTTTTTTCATGGTTTACTCGACCTAGAAAGCTACCAGCGGTTTATCGATGGTAGGAAATAATGCACATTTTCGTAATTTTTCGATACAATTATTTTTAGGGGTAGGGGGGGGGGATTCAGAAGGTATGATTTAACATGTTTCTATGAACGCGTGTTAATGTACCGCGTGTTTCTATACTATAACATGTTCATTATAACTTCAGCTCGCAAACCAAACATCTCGAGCTGCAAATAATTTCTTGTATCTCTGTTTATGTTTGATGGTACAACCTTTCACGATTAACGCAAACAAATTTACATATGATAACGAGTCTCGAGTTTTCTCTCTTCTTCCTCTCTCTCTCTCTCTCTCTCTCTCTCTCTGCGGTGAGAGGAAAAAAGAAAGATTATTATATACTGCGACGACGTTCGTTCGGTGGAAAATATCTGATTCAGAAAATAGTCGTGGAAATTTGAATTCACCTCTGAGGAGATATAAAGTATGTATGCCCCCGATCCAGCTTCCCGTTACCCATCTATAGATCTATGGGCAGAAATGGTTGTTGTTTTAATATATCCCTGTTTTACCTGTCTTTACTCCTCGCTGTACTGCTACTCACGAGTGTGCCAACGAGTGTACCGTCAGTTGACTCCATTGCCTGTCACATGAATTAGTGTTCGTTTCCATAGTAACGACAGGCTTTGTACTGGCAGACATACTTGTGAGGTGTCGTACAATAGGCTTCAGTGCTGCCCGGCTGCTGCTGCAGTCGCTGCTGCTGCTATTTCTACTCTATTTTAACCGAGGTGAATTATATTTTAATGGGGGGTTTTTTTTTTCGATATCTGCCTCAAACAGTGAGGTTCATTCGACTGTTTCTCTACCAATTCTATAACCTTATTGTGAAAATTATGATCACTAAAATCTTCATATACTTACATTAATTCTATATTATGAATTGAGCGAAATGGATGATCAGGCCTCATCTTCAATACTGCCATCTGGGATTATGACATTCTGTTCACAACTGACTACTCTATCACAGTCAGCTGAAGCCTGTTTGGTTCAGGTGACCTGATCTTGAGCAATCAGGGGTTAGGGTTAGCCATGCAGATTATTTGCATGTAAGTGATGACCAGTCATAAGCTAGGGTTGGACTTACTCTGCAATCTATGTTTGTTTATACCAGGTGACCAGCTCTAGACCAATCACGAGCTAGGTTTGGTCAGCTATATTTTAACCCTAAATATGGGTTATTTGCATATATCTGATCACCAGCTCTTAACCAATCAGATTCCAGGATCACTCAGCTATGCTAATCTTAGGTGTGGCCTGAACACTTGACAAATCTATAAGATAATTCCACTATTATAATTTCTAATTGCTATCTGATATAATCATTAAATTGACTAGAGGTCGGATTTTAGAACTTAATATCCACGGTTAAATACATATTGCAGACATGTTAAAATCTGACAGAATTCTGTAGTCAACTGTGGAACCTGCTATTATGTTCCCATCCTGTCCGTTTTACTCCCAGACAATGAGAAGTCATGACTCGGCGACGATCAGAAGTCGTGACCCTGTCGAACTAAAGATTCAATAATTATAGAATCATCACAGATATTGTAGTTATAATTGATACGTAGAACTGATGAATACTTACACATACTCACTGGTGCCTGTTATCATGTATGATAATACAACTGATCAACAATCAATAATTAACACATGAACCCCTCTCCCCTCCCCCCCCGGTCAATAACTTAGCTGATTGAATACTACTCATTCGTATAGACTACCAGTCAATAATTATTTACTGGGTAGACCTAGACCTTAATAATGATGTTTGCCATCCATAAACATCATAATTAATGGTGTATTGTATTCGTTTAGGATGTTTTAACAGCGGCCGTTAAAATCAGGGAATCAAAATTTCTGTAAAGATCTAGAATTGTTTGAGATCAGGTGTTTCTCGGTAATAAACAGCGTTTTAATGTCATCGCGAGGACGATGGAAATGAAGAGTGATTCCGATTCACACTGATTTAAACATTAGTAAAACGTTGTTTTAGTATTA
The DNA here is from genome assembly GCF_964204645.1 of Tubulanus polymorphus. NCBI lineage: Eukaryota > Metazoa > Nemertea > Palaeonemertea > Tubulaniformes > Tubulanidae > Tubulanus > Tubulanus polymorphus. Next base: position 1,388,075 of record NC_134028.1, read on the forward strand.
TATTCATCGACCAAAAATAGTTAAAAAACATTTTTAGAACGGCTTCAGCAGACATAAGTAAAAATAGTATAGACTAACTATAACACTATAGCAGAGCTTTCGAGCTGGGTGACCTTGTACCTATATTCACCTTATACTCTTTCTATATAGCCAGCAACATCAGTGAAATTGTTTCAGTCGTGTTCATTGCCACCAGTAGAAAAATAGGAAACTAGTTTTTCATTTTCTCTTGAACCCTTCTAGACTGCCTAGATTAGATATTAGATATATATCCAAACTTGTGAATACATGATTTTGGTTCTGAAAATCCTCAAACGTGCGTTCCAATGATTTTATTGTTTGGATCTATTTTGATCACCAAGGCCTCTATTATGGAGCTGTAGGGCTGACATTTTCATTACAGCTGCGGTCACACGAGCGTTTTGCCCGTGCAAAATTCAGCTGGGAATAACTGTTTCACATGGGTGCCAAATGGGTATCAAATTTGGCACCAAATTTTAGCTGGTTCCGGGAGTGGGTCAATTTGCTTTGTTTAAACATTGTTTAGTATCGAGTGAGTGGATTATGAACTCGCTCTCTAGGCACATGCGTGATCCGTGCCCAATCCCTCTGTGTGATTGCAGTTTATATTCTTAATACCTTCAATCATTTTTTGCTTCTATAAATCTGAAATCTGAATGAGTTTGTGAACCAGCTGACCCGCTGTAGCAGCACATCAATATCAACATGACCATTACAAATATAGTGTATGATAATACTTGTTTTATGGACCAGAGACAGTAAGCATTCTGTGTAGATTGGTCTATTGATTGATATCACTAGAATTAATTAGATAAGATTTTTCATGTCTCGTCTAAAATCAGACAATATGCGATCATAAATATTTCCACGTAGTTGTCCCCCATTAGTGAAAAGGTTCATGATGGCCAGGGACCGTTTCAAAGACTTAATTAATACCTCTTATTAATATATTATCAGTATTGTTTTTATGACGAAACCGGTCCCCGAGATAGAAAATGTTTTATTAATATCGCGAATGCCAGTGTCTAATAATGTTTACCTGATTTAGGTTTGTTCGGAATATTTCATATGAGTCATTAATTAACGTATATTAGATTTGAAAGCTCGGTGCGGTTATGATTTCCTGGTTATAACGACCTCGATGTTGGACAAGTATTTATAGCTATTATGACATGCTATTATACCCGTGAGTGATATGAATAAATGCTGCAACTATCCCCCAACTTTCCCTATGAGAATTGAAACAGGAATAGATGTTAAATGATCCGATTTGGTTCTGCGTAGGTTTTTCTATCATAAATAGCAATATCTCCTAAAGACTCTTGAATAATCAAATATAAAGATATATAATATTGTTTTACTTATTAAAGATATATAATATTGTTTTACTTATTAAAGATATATAATATTGTTTTACTTTATTTGTAGATCACCAAAAATTAGAACGAGAAGCAAGAATATGTAGATTGTTGAAACACGCTAATATCGGTAAGTTTGAACCTGTCGTGCGTTCTTAAAACGTTCTTACGCAGTGTTCAGCGGAGAGAAGAACCATCGAATGAGAGAACCCTGAATCGATGAGACCCGTACATGAATAACCGATGAAGACCGTTGAGGGTGAGTGAACCACCACTCACTCGACGTGTATCATTACCTATTGCAGCTAAAACAGCTTTATTCATTCCTACTTTAAAACACATATAGATTAGAAATTAGGATGGTTCACCAGATATCACTAGGATACTGCACCTGTATGTGACTGACTGGTGCGCACAATGCACCTGTATGTGACTGACTGGTGTGGACAGTGCACCTGTATGTGACTGGTGCAGACAGTGCACCTGTATGTGACTGGTGCGGACAGTGAACCTGTATGTAACTGGTGTGGACAGTGCACCTGTATGTGACTGGTGTGGACAGTGCACCTGTATGTGACTGGTGTGGACAGTGCACCTGTATGTGACTGGTGCGGACAGTGCACCTGTTGAACTATACCGCAGTATTATTAAACAGTACAATGAATGGTTTTACGTGTATCTGATACCGGGTTTCGTTAACTTATTATTGATTGTAACTGTTCAATATTCACCCACACAATCACACAGTCAACTGTAATTCATATTCAATAGTTATTATTGTTTTTTGATGTTGAATCGCTGATGATTGAATGATCACGATCGACGAGCTGTAATCAGTCGATCGCTAGCCGGTCCATCGTGATCATCTAGAACGAGAGTCTTGAGTTATTATTACACTATGGGTCAGGTGGTGGGGGCGCTAGATGACGTTACAGAATCAACCGATTAGTTTCATGATGATTGGATCTATCAGTAGAGGGTATTCTGACTATTCTACCTCCCCATTAATAGTAACTGACAGAACTTCTTATGACATCATCTATTCGGCGGATAGTCGTTTATTTATTTACTCCGTTAAAAAACTAATAGGTACTTAAGATGTTGCTATGATGACATGGGGCATCTGCTGCAGGGCATCAGGGCTGCTGGTGCTGCTGGTGCTGCTGGAGCTGTTCCTGCTGCTGTTGCTGCTGCTTTTTAAATCGATTCCCCGTATATTGTATTATTGAATGATCATTTCTCTCCCATTACAGTTTTTAATCAGTTCTCCCTTACTTAATTCACAACAACAAGGGAGTCACCCAATTCTACAAGAGTTAAAAATAAAGAATTAAACTAATAGTACATCGGTTAAATCATTTATCACACGTGCTGCTATTTGAATAGAAGCTGAATCTTGAACATTGTCATTTCATATAAAAACTGCTCTGAATATCTCACCTCCATCAACTCGTTTAGAAAATGCAAAGGTTTATGTACGTTTTTTTGATATAAAAAATGTCGGGATGAAAATTAGATATGACCGTTGTGACTAGAGATGAGTAACGACGTTACCAGATATTTAACTTCGGTGATTACTTTATTAACTTCGACCTGCGGTGACAAAAAACTGGTGAGATTTTGCTGATTTCCCGAAGGTATCGCATTTTGAGTCTAGACGCTCTCCAGCTACAGACAGGTAGATCAGCTCCTAGTGGCTCGACACTCTCCAGCTACAGACAGGTAGATCAGCTCCTAGTGGCTCGACGCTCTCCAGCTACAGACAGGTAGATCATAGTGGCTCGACGCATTAACTTCGAATCATTGAATTATACGCTGTTTAATAATCATCATATCCGATCACATCGAGCATGTCATGAGTTCAGAGAGTGAAAAGTTTGACTCCGGGGGCCCGGTTCCACTGCGTGCCTTTAGCCAAACGGTGGCCTTAATTATTAAGACAGGTCTTAAGTTGTTAGATTGACAGTAGGAATGAGAGTCTAAGCGTTAGACTGCAACTATAAACACCAGCAGTCACAAGGAGGTCCTACAGTCTTCCAGTTATACTCCGTTCTCTCTGTCAGTCCTCTATCACCCGTGTGTCCTATCGCTTTTAAGAGCCATTGCATTGCTATCATTAACCATTACACCGGTTCATGAAGTGGTTTTTGTACTAGTTTTTCTGAGGTTCAGATGTCTTGAAACTCTGTTGCACAGTGATCTCAGAGAACTATAGTGTTAGTATTACTGGTGTCACAGTCCTGTATTTCGTGTTTATCGTCAGTTGTAACTTGTGTATATTTTCGTGGCTGTCATTGTCATCTGAATGTAGAGAGATGAGTATCGGAGTGTATCCGGATACTGTGCATACTGATACTCATCATACAGGTATCGACCAGTGCTGTACTGCTAGTATATACATACCCAGTACACTCACTCAGTGTCTCTCTGTCATTATCATCTCTAAGTGTAAATTTAATGGAACATCTAGCTGCAGTAGCAGCAGCCACAGCAGCAGTAATACCAGCAGCAGCAGCAGCAGCTGCAGCAGTGGGTGTTACTGTAATTCAAATCTATGCAATTTATTTTAGCGTTTGAATTTGATTATGTCGGTCATTGCTACCATATTTTTGCTGATTCTCTGTTGAGGATTGACTTTAGTTGAGAACGAGCCCTAGCAGCAGCAGCAGCAGCGGCAGCAGCAGCAACAGCAACAGCAACAGCACCAACAGCAGCAACAGCAGCACCAGTGGTGTTGTTGAAGAGAGGGAGGTGTCATCAAATTCAATCAATTGCGATCATTGTTGATGATTAGATGTCCGATACATTGTTGATTGTATAATTGATTCAATTCAGACTAGAGTATTAATTCTCACGTGGACATGATGGCAGCATCGGCCTCGGTAAATTGCGGCTTTTCATCCTATCAAATTGATTTTCTAATCAATCTAATTTAGGAAATACTGACTTATATATAACCTGTACGACCTGGGCCCAGTTGCTTACTAACAGGTCAGCGTTTAGCAGTGGTTAGTTCAAAGAAGATGTTTCAAACTTCATTGTAACCATGGTATTAAATCTAACCAACTTTTGAGAAACGATGCCTGAATTTAACGTTAGTTTTACTGAGCTCGATCGCAGGCTTACAAGGCGTCTGCTCGGACGCGGTTAACCTATGATTAAAACTAGTGTCGTGGTGCACAGAGTTTGAATGACGCACGCGATACGTCCTGATGAAACGCACGTTTCAGACAGCGCTGCGACGATTTTAATGATGGCACTTAAAACACGCGCGTATCATTAAACGGCTTACCGCTGCCGGCTTTAATGGACGACTTTGTGGCAATATCTTAATTAGGTTTTAATCAACACCTTTTGTAAATGATAATGATCTGACATCGAAGTAAAATATACAGTCTACGACTAAGTCTTACACTTAAGACCAGTCTCATTTTATTGTCGATTTAACAACTTACATCTTATGATTCTCTAAAACTGATTCTACACTCCACGGTTCCATTGTCATGGTTTAGAGCGGTGACCATCTTAGTTCTATAACTAATCTAACTACCAGAAATTAGAGACAGTTTGTTTCGAGAATTGCCGACATCGGCAATTAGTCTCCGACAAGAGTAAGACCAGTCTGGAGATATAGAACCACTATTGGACTTGGTCTCAACTACACAACTGGGCCCTGAAGTTTGTTTTCTGATTACGTAAAAATTCATTCATTCAAACTTCTCTATTTGCTCAATCATTACTTTATAACGTCGTAATCAACAATTGTCGATAGACTTTTCTAGACTAAACTTAAATCGTCAAAAGATGTGGAGCTTTTCATTTGAACTGACTGAAAAATTACGACGTGACTAGAAAATATTGCCTGATACTTTTATATTATAAACTACAAACTATTCATCATCTGTCAACATTAATCCTACTATACACCTACGTGTTACTAACTACCTCTCACATTCAACCATCTCTCACCTGTCTTACCTCCCTTATCTCTCTTGCCTCTCACCTCCCTTATCTCTCTTGCCTCTCACCTCCCTTATCTCTCTTGCCTCTCACCTCCCTTATCTCTCTTGCCTCTCACCTCCCTTATCTCTCTTGCCTCTCACCTCCCTTATCTCTCTTGCCTCTCACCTCCCTTATCTCTCTTGCCTCTCACCTCTCTTGCCTCTCTTACCTCCCTGATCTCCCTTACCTCTCTTACCTCCCTGACCTCTCACCTCCCTTACCTCCCACCTCCCTGACCTCTTACCTCTCACCTCCCTGATCTCACCTTCACCTCCCACCTCCCTGACCTCTTACCTCTCAACTCCCTTACCTCTCTCTGTCCTACCTCATCTTCCCCTTACCTCTCTTACCTCCCTTACCTGTCACCTCGCTTACCTCTCTCTGTCCTACCTCATCTCCCCTCATTCTTTCCCCAGCTACAATTTACTTCGCCACTTAAATCTATTGGCAATTGCCCCACATTAACCGATATCTGGGCAGCTAATTGACAACTGACTATGATAGCGTTATTCAGTCAGTCATGTCTAATTGAATGACACCATTTCACGGTGGTCACAAGTTTCTCCTCTAGTTCATCAAACCATTGTCTAGTCCTCACTTAGTCTTCTGTCTTGGCCAGAAGTGAAGGCCATTAGACGGAGACTTATATCGCGCTGTTAATCGGCACATGATAAAACTCACAAGTGCCACTTCCTGTGTAAAATACTTTTAATATTAACTTAGATAATCTCATCTCGTTGTGGCAGATATAGCAGCCCATCTCGTTGTGGCAGATATAGCAGCCCATCTCGTTGTGGCAGATATAGCAGCCCATCTCATTTTGGCAGATATAGCAGCCCATCTCGTAGTGGCAGATATAGCAGCCCATCTCGTTGTAGCAGATATAGCAGCCCATCTCGTTGTGGCAGATATAGCAGCCCATCTCGTTGTGGCAGATATAGCAGCCCTTCCTCAATTAAACAGTATTTACTGATGTATATTTAATATACTGGTGAACTAACTGGTGAACTAACTGGTGAACTTAAATGCAATGAAAGGTTTATTCCTATTTGATGTAGCAGTTTATTCCTTTATAAACCTGGAAATCATATTTAAGATATCACAAACGCAGCAGTAGCAGCAGCAGCAGCAGTGATAGTATAGTAGTGTTGACAATATATATGTATCAGTAATTGATTTTCGAATAGATGGTTATATTAGCCCTATAGCTCTATAACAACCGGCCCCATATCATCACCCTCCCCCACCATGAGCCCCCTGCACCTCCCTGTATTCGACCATACAACTCAGAACCACTTCATCAGTTGTTTTTATTGTTGATGATGATAAAGGTTTTTGTTCACGTTTCTGTCGACATGAACTGCAATCTTCATAACCACCGTCGTCTCATGTCTCTCGGTCACGCATAATAAAATATAATGTTCCAGTCATGTTCGCGTAGATTAGTTGGTTATTTACAGCTACGACAGCAGTAGCAGCAGCAGCAGCAGTAACAGCAGCTACTGTGCACCATACGTACCTGTTTCAGAATGATTAATCTATTATTGAAATGCAGTCAGTATCATCAATAATGTAAAGATGTTTGGAAGATTCGTTTCACGACTGAAGTGAAAATGATTGCCGCAATTTTCTTTTCCTTTTCCCAGCGTGACAAATTCAATGCCTCGTCGTAATGTGTCATCACGAATAACTCAATATATAACTCTTCACTATTCAAACGTAGTTATACAGATAACCAGTTATCATCGGCTTACGGTGACAATTCTAAAAACTTCATTTATTCCTTGGTGGTCAATTCTAAACTTTTTTGATCAACAGTTGTGAATTATATTGTAATTCATGAATTCGAGGCTTAAAAGTTTGAACCAACTAAAATTTGAATTCAGATTTAGATAGGTGCTGGAAACTATGTGCGTGCTGGTTAAATGGGTTCTAGAGAGGATGAACTGATGTTGACTCCTCCTAACTGAGTTAAATATTTCATGTTGAATGACAATGTATACTCGTATACCAGATGGGAGTATGTACAGGTGGGCTTTACTGTGTCGATACAGATGGTACAGTCATGCAATGCTTGTCATCATTCAACGCTCAGCAGCAATTTAAAACAATAGATCAGACACATGTGTGTACATTTTATCAAAGCGTTTCATCGATCTCAACATTTTACCATCATGTTCAAATCCTCAGATGGATAGTTCTTCTCTAGCTAGGACGTTCCAATAAAATGCCTCCTCAAAAACGTTACATCTTTTATACTCTATAACGATGAAAATGAATATATCTGGAAGTCGTGATAAGTGCCCAGGGAACTATAGTGACCATACTGATAACTGACCATGCTGATAAACAAAACTAACCATTGATAACTGGCCACAGTGATAACTGGCCACAGTGATAACTGAGCAGGCTGATAAGTAACTGTGAATGGTCTGATGATTGGTCTGATCTGCTGTGTTGAAGTGAAGTGATGATAGTATAATAGTATTTATAGATAGTGTTAATGATAGATGAATTGAGGAGGTATCAATATTTACTGTGGGACAAGTATATCAATATTTACTTCACGTGTTCTACAATAATTCCTAACCCAACCCCCCTCGTCTCAGCCATTAGCCTTCCATTACTGCACGTACAATCGTCATAATCGTTCTTCAACCAGAGGCCTTTTTATTTCAATTGAAATCAAAGGAATTTGTTCAAACACCTGAAAATCTTAGTGTCAAAATAGTAGCCAAGAACTGTGGAAGTGTTGATGTTGAATATGGAGATTGTTGCAGCGCCTAACTGGGGCCGGTTCCATACTTTCTAAGTCCATTAGTTGTCTAAAATGTCAATACCGGTTTTAGGTTGTTTGATAGGCTATAGAACTAAGATGGTCTTAGACAGCCTTAGTCTGGTCTTAACTCTAAAGTTGACAGGAACCAGCACCTGAAGTGAAAAGTGTAACATGTGACATCCGTATCTAAAACGTAATCATTTTCAAACCATATTTACACGGTTACTGATACTCTCGTGACTGGCGGTTAAAGGGTTAAAAAAGGTACGCACTGCTTTGATGAACTGTTGTAATGAAAACCAATGTGTTGAAACGGGTGGTGTTTTTTAATTGAGGTTTGGTTGTAGGATTGTAGGTAGATAAGTACAAAGTAATGTTAGTTTAGATGATGATGAAACAGCTTGTTTAAATAGAAATAGTTCTACGCTGCTGCTGCTGCTGCTGCTGCTGCTGCTGCTGCTGTTGCATGATACACCTTGAATATTCAATAGCAAAAACTGGTTATTTATGAATTTTGCATGTTAATGATGTATTTGGAATAAGTAGAATTTTCCTCAGTATTATCAGTGCTGTCAAACTGTAAATAACGGTTTCTTCAATGGGAAACACAGTCTTAGATAAACTTTCGAACAATGCAATGATATCTAAAAACCACACGGATGTCTACTCATCGATTACGAAGTTATTCAGTACAGCTGCTGCTGCTGCTATTGTCGTCGTTACGTTAGTTTTAAAAGTTCCAGCACAAAAAAATTCATCGGAATGAATAGTTAAGCACCATCGATGAAGTACTCATTTCATTAGGTTTATTCTGTACTGTGGAATTAAATCGAACCATTTATTGTAGCGAATCATCATTGACTTGCATTGTGCGTTATCTCCGAGATGAGATTGTTCCACCTCCCGAAATCCTGCGTAGAATACTAATAACTTCATTTCTTCACATCCTACAGCCCGTTGTTAGATACAACCAGATTCACCGCTGTTTTTCATTGCATTTCATCGCGGCAAAATGATGTATGATAATATTTGATAAACTTTCTCAGTAGAGATCTCGGTCTCGTCGTCTAAATCTACTAGAAATCGACAAAATCGACGATAAATTGGGTTTTTAGGCTTTAGAAGTTACGAAGAGGAATTGAATCATTCTGAACATGAATCATGTGATGCGATAATCAAGAAATAGTGAAAAAGGAATAAAATGAATGTTAAAAATGTTGCATATTTCGATGTCAATTAAGAAAGAAACGACGATATTATTGACGTTCTAATTTGACCTGTACCTGAAATGGACCAACTTAGAATGGATCAAATCAATGCTATGCATTATGCAACACTGTGATCGATAGTTTCTATCCACGGAGGAATAGGCCCTTATAGATTTTCCAACTGACCTGTATCAGTATTTTTTGTCGGTCCAAAATGGAAGAGGCTGATTTAATCTGCTAGTATGAACACTTCAGTAGTCGATTCCGATTTAGAATGGACTAAATATAAAGTTCTAAATAAGGTAGTGTGAACAGCTGATTTCTGATTATATCTTACAACAAAGTTCGAAATTATAGAAAATATTCATTTGACAGGTTATATATGATAAAAATGTTATTACTTACAACAAGCCGATGATCACTTGTTATCAAACAGTATTGGAGTTTTTAGTGATTTATTGAGTTGTGTTGGAGAATGCTGCTGCTGCTGCTGCTGCTGCTGGTGATATTAAACTGTATAACACATTGTGCTGTAATGATTGATCATGAATTACCTAGTGATTACAAGCTTCACAGGTGATATCCCTAGCGTTTACCCTCGCCCCCCCCTCCGCACCCCCCCCCCCCGCACACAAGTTTTATACAGTTTACACAATATACTCATCAGAAAAATCATCGGTGATGATATAGCGAATGTTTTGCCCCGACGAGGATCTCGGGGTCGAGGGTGAGCCGGCTGCGGGCCGCCCCGGGTACACAGATCGGTTGTACACACATATCTATCCGGGCCAGGCCCGTGTGATCCCGGGTTCGGGGTAAATGTTACAGAAGTAGAGTGCACTAAGAGGGCAACGGAGGACACTAGATTGGAGGGATGATGGAGAGATGGAGGGAGAGAGAGAGAGATAGAGAGAGACAGACTGAGAGGCAGGTCTGGTGGCAGTCAGCAGAATGGTTGCCACGGTAACTGTCAGATCATGTATAGATTCCCATTTTTCCATCAAATACTGGATTCATAGTCTCCTTGTTGCATTTGTTCTTAGCGTATAGTCTTTTTTTTATCATCGTTGAAGTATGGATGGAACAGATAGTGAGATGATCATCGTACTAAAATTACTATGAATTAACACCGCATATATATAATACAGTACACTCATCCTTACTCCATCATTGAATGAGTGAATTTTACCGATAAACTTTCACTTTCCTCAATTCCCAACTCGTTTCACCGGTCAACTGTTCGTGTCCCGAGTAATGCACAGTCTACTGTATGTGTGTATTAAGAAAATAAAGTAAAATGTTCATAAGACATGAATTGTAGATTTCCCCGATGACCAAAACACTGAGTGGATAAATGAACAGTCGGTAAGAACTCTCCTCATGTCCGGCATAATGCCTCGCAAACCCATGGATTCACCATCAAATATTCTGTAAGACAGTTGCCATCTCTCTCAGATTTAAAACCAGTCTTTCAGCTCTGTAGACAATCTAATGACTTGAGACCGGTCTTTAGAATGAGGACCACTCTAGGACTTGAGTTACAACTGCGAAACTGAAACGTCGGATCGCGCGGAAAGCAGTTGATACCCTACAGAATTCTCTGAGATGAAGCGTAACTCATCGCGATCATATCAGTAATCACTGGATAACTATCGATATCAGTAAAAACTGATTTCAGTGTTACGCGTTGATCTCGTAGTTGACGACATGTAGCGTGTATGACTGAATTACGTCTATAACGGATATTTCATAATGAATTGGTTTCCCTGACGGCAGTGGCTCATTTAGTACAGTTAATCATTATACCTGATAGACATGTCTCATCCCGGCTTTACACGGATCCATTCATATTTGTGAAGACAGTTAGCTCGTCGATGATTATAGAATCATTTATCAATAAGACCAGTCTGGCCGCTGCTGATTACACTCCTGATTCCGTTAAACACAAAAAGCAAATTCATTAATAAATTAATGAATATATTCAAAAGTTAGATATTTTTTCAAGTTGGACCCTGCACTAAATATGGCTGTGGATTTTATTGAAATTCTGTTGAATTATTTTCTCATTTCAGTTCGACTTCACGACAGTATACAAGATGAAGGTTATCATTACTTAGTGTTCGACTTGTAAGTAACAATTACAATATCTTTACAAAAAAAGACCCCGTGACCAGACAAAATGTCACTTAGCTTCAACAAGACTCGGTTAAATCAACCATCGATGATGTTTGTGTTGTAAATATCGTATAGAATCCCAGACTAAGAGTGAAACTAAGTCAAAAATAAAATGAAATGAAAAGGTCTTCAGTGTCAATAGTAAACAAAATGCCAAGGTGAACATTTTAGATCCTTTTTGGTTTTTTGTATGTAAATTTACCGCTGATCCGCGTAAGGTTTCTACCAGATCCCGGTTAGGTTCAACCTGATCCCGGTTAGGTTCAACCTGATCCTGGTAAGGTTCAACCCAACCCCGGTTAAGTTCAACCTGATCCCGGTAAGGTTCAACCCAACCCCGGTAAGGTTCAACCTGATCCCGGTAAGGTTCAACCTGATCCTGGTTTTATCTTCAAACCAATCCTGGTAAGGTTCTACCAGATCATGGTTATGTTCTATGAGATCGTGGTTAAACTCGATACCTCATGATAGAATTATGGCAGCTGATTGATTACTCGTCGGTTTATCAAATGAATCTTGATTGGCGTGACTGAAATGGTGCACCAAGTTTTATCAGGCATATCTCATCGGTCGTATAATAGCATGATTGATCCGGCTAGTCAGAGTCGGAGTCAGAGTCTCGAGTTTTTGGGAAATGATTTACTAAAAGGCGGAAAATGATGAGATTCACAGTGAACTCCAGACTAACAATACAAATTCTACTCCAACTATGATCCATCCCTGCTGCTCCAGAATTCGAGTATTTCAGAGAGAATTTATTGGTCCCGTGACATCCGAGGTCGACCTGTGCAGTTTACTGTATGGGTTTGGTAGATCCATGTGTTACACGCATACCTACTACCTATATAAAACTATTCTGTATGTAATAAAACACACGAACTATAGACAGCAATTTGAATAGCTTTCATCCCCTCTCACTCTCTTACACTTACAGATAGCCCCTACTGATTAATCTTAAGTAGAACAACTACTGCCTCCTCTACCATACTATACTGTGCTGTATACACGAGGATGTGGGTGGCCCCTCCTGGCCCCCAGGTCCCCACTCGTTGCAGATCTCTGTCTTGTGTCTACGTAATGAATGAGATGACCAGCACCTTCCAATGATGTTGTATAAGACAGATATCTAGTCTGATAATTGAATGGGTTATTACAAGTAGATCTTTCCTGCCCACTTGGGTCTAATAGTTCGCTATGTATGGAGTTTCTTACCCCGCAGCAAATTGGCATACCATCAATATACCCGGTTCTCAGTGGCTAGTACCCAGTTCTCAGTGGCTAGTACTCGTTGTAATGAGCTGTGTACGAATTAAAGCCACCTCGTTTGCCACTGACTTACTTATATATGATAATGGAACAGGCTACTTATCCTTCACACTGGCCCTGATCATCTTGTATTAGCCTAGAAAACATGTCACATCTTAATGTGATACAATAGGACAAGTGTGACAGACTCTGAGCTCTGTAACAGTGATAATAGACTCTGAGCTATGTAACAGTGACAGACTCTGAGTTCTGTAACACTGACAGACTCTGAGTTCTGTAACACTGACAGACTCTGAGCTCTGTAACAGTGACAGACTCTGAGCTCTGTAACAGTGATAATAGACTCTGAGCTCTATAACAGTGACAGACTCTGAGTTCTGTAACAGTGACAGACTCTGAGCTCTGTAACAGTGACAGACTGTGAGCTTTGTAACAGTGACAGACTCTGAGCTCTGTAACAGAAATCTTATTAGGTGATCATATGAGTTATTATGTTATGACTAGACAACTGATGTGACATGTTGCTGCTGCTGTTGCTGCTGCTGTTGCTGCTGCTGTTGCTGCTGCTGTTACTGCTGCTGTTCAACCTTTAATAAACTTGTCTCCAGTCATTTGGTTTTTCATCTAGATTCATTACGAAACTGATGCCAATATTTTTCCACTTAAACGAATCAACAATCAGTGATTAGATTACGCCTGACCCACCTCATCTGTGCCCACACAGTCTCCGATAAATCCGTACTGATTTCTCTTTATGTTTTTTTTTCCAGAGTAACTGGTGGAGAATTATTTGAAGATATAGTAGCTAGGGAATTTTATAGTGAAGCAGATGCTAGGTAAAGTATAGATATGTGGTCGAATATATGTGTCAGAACATTGTGGAGGCATCAGGCGCTAGTAACATTACTGTGTCCAGTTGCTTTATGTTTGAAAATGAACTAATCATCAAACTATATAAAACTGATTCTTCTCAATCGGCTCCTGGTGCCTAATGTTTCATATCTATCTATGTTTGAACGGTATTATTGAAAAGGATTATCGGAAGTGGGCTTTCAAATTTTCAAATTCTATCATATCATTTTTCAGTTTTACATCCTATTTTCAATCGGCTTTATCGCGAAAGGTTACCTCATCATTTTCAATTTGATATTTTTGATTTTGAATTCGGTAGATATATTATTCGAACTAATATTAAAGATTTAAAGAATAAAGCTTTTGATTTCGTACGGATTAATTATATTATACATGTATCTATATATTATCAATAAGTAGTTAGAATGTATTCATATTGTGTCAATGTCACGAGCTGTTTATGAATATATCGGATATTTTTGAAGTGTTTTCAGTGAATCTGTCAGTCTCTCACTCTCAGGAATCTGTGCCTGTTACAGAATCAGAAAATTCTTGTTTAAATCATGTTTTATTTCATCTCTGTTTATCTATAGAACTTTCCATCTTCACTGGCTGTTTGCAGGGGCAACGAAGGCATCTTCATTTTGATATCTGTTCGACCTTTCAGAATTCAAATCACCGAGATACTCCTCATCTAAATGACCCTCTTTTGGGTCACATTTCTTTTACCCTTACCCTCAAGCCCTTTTTTGGGTCACATTTCTTTTACCCTTACCCTCAAGCTACACTAAAATCTACCCGTCTCTCTCTGTCTGTCTGTTACACAACATTAATTAACTCATCTTTACCCACGTTCTGAGACGCAATCGAGTTAAAATTGTAGTTGTTTTTACTGGAAAGACAGAAGACGTTGTTTCATGAAAATTTCATTTGAAGTGAATTTCTAATCATCAGTTTCATCTGTAATTTAATTATTGGCTGTCACTTCATTTTATTATCGTTGAATTAATCATTTCTCTAATCACGTACATTTTATGAGGAAACTTTTGATGAACTGTGAAATATTTCAATCTTGTCTCGACTTGAGATGAATGAACATCATTGATATTTCTGCCCCTAAGCTTATTGTCCCTTTGGGTCCTGAGCTTACTATCTATGGTCCTGAGCTTACTATCTCTGGTCTTGAGCTATCATTTCAATTCATTGTGCATCTCTTTGTTTTCTGGCTGGCTATTCCAAGTCAGGGTTATCTGTGAATTCGGGAAGGTGTCGTTCAGAGCTGGGTTCAGAGCTGGTTTCACGCGAGCAGTGACTTCTTCATTATTCATTTGACACACAACTATTCAAACTCTATCAATGATAACATTTCAAACCAGGTGTTGTATTTTTCCCAAATGTGCAAACTCTTCTCTGACTGCAGTTGCTCAATAGTTGGTTAGAGCAGGGAGGTGGGAGTGAACCTCCCTGGTTAGTTGATATAGTGACAATTAAAACTTCATTGTTACTATGGGATTTATTCACCGGTTATCTTTATCCAACTTTTCAGCAACGGCTGCCCCAAAATACACTGGTGTAAAAAAGTTAAAAGAAGCGATGTATCTGTGGCCATGTGAATTTAGCTGCTTTGAAATTAATCACGGCATAATGAAGAAAAAGGTTTATGAATAGTTAGTAGCTGATATAGTTGGATATAGCTGATGTAGCCTGGAAATTGAAGGAATCTGAAGATTAACAAATTGATAAATCATAAAGAATCAGTGAATGAAGCCAGCTCCCTGGGTGCTGTACGTGCGTTGTAGTGCATGAGGTTTCTCTTTCTCTTCTCTCATCAGAACTCATCGTTTTTGTACAGCCTTAAATCAGGCATTCCTGTAATAACAGGCACGATTATACTATAGATAATCTGTTTTTATATTCTTAGCATTTTTTTTTCTTTTCTTCTCCAATGTCTTCTGATTTTCAGTCACTGCATACAACAAATATTAGAAGGTGTACAACATTGCCATCAAAATTGCATTATACATCGTGACCTAAAGGTGGGTTATACATAGGCCAGTGCTCGTGTTTCCGCTAAGTATTAGCCTTGCTTGTTCACCTTAGTCCTAGCAACGCGTCCGACTCGGCCATGAGAGAATTAGGAAAATCCAGCGTCCGCTGACCGGATACTCAAATGGCTCTGCGGAATGGTGCAGGCAGGGGGAGTCCAGAGTTAGTGATTTAACAATTGTCTCTCATGGTTGAAGACGTGTTAGCCATGTTTATACCGATACATGTATAGCTGTATCTACACGACCCATGCAGGGATCAGAGGGGTCGTCTGGTCCACACGACCTATATACAGGGATCAGAGGGGTCGTCTGGTCCACACGACCTATATACAGGGATCAGAGGGGACGTCTGGTCCACACGACCTATATACAGGGATCAGAGGGGTCGTCTGGTCTACACGACCTATATACAGGGATAAGAGGGGTCGTCTGGTCCACACGACCTATACAGGGATCATAGGGGTCGTCTGGTCTACATGACCTGTACAGGTGTTAGATGGGGCGTCTGGGAAGTCATCTCCCGCTACTGAAAAACAAGGGTTTATATGTCATCCTTTCTCTATACAGTGTAGATATGGCTTATATTGTATACATACATATATAGCAGCGACGGCCAGACGTTGTTGGCGCGAGTCCTTGTTTTAGTGTGCTTTCTATTTAAGTTTCTCTCGATCTCCTTATTTTACCATTTCAGTCACTGCATGCAGCAAATCTTAGACAGTATAAACTATTGTCACAGTCAACAAACACCGATCTCCATAGTACATAGAGACCTAAAGGTGAGCCCACTAAATCGAAACGTTTTTTTCTAAAATCACCTTTAAAACTGTAGTATTTGACGATTTATGACGATCATCTTTATTATTAACATTTTCGCTTATTTCGTTTGCTACAATTTTCGCTTTCATTATTACTAAAAAAAAGAAAATCACGTTTTTATAAATCTATTTTTCGTAATGATAATTTTTCGGCATGTTTTCTTCATCTTCGATCTCTCTTATGTAAACACTTTCTTCTGAATTCAGAACCGTAAATTTCGATAAGTTTGAAATGGTGACATTTTTTTGAAATGGCAAAACCAACTTTGGTCTCGCGTAATACACTTGTTAATAGTAGTAATAGCAATGATTTTAAATGTGGGCTGCTATATTTTAGTCTCTAGTACTGAGAATCAGGATCCAGTTGCACAGTTTGCATTTAAGTTTGACTTCATTTCTTTTCCAATGTTTAGTCAAATCTGAACTCATAACTGTGAAACTACAGGTCCTGCTGTTATTTATGTTATATATTGATAGCATGTCAGCCCAGCAGATGAGGCAACCTTTGTCTCAGGTTATCTGAAAGTTGTTTGCATTCATATCTTTTCTTAAAGTTCTGAATTCATGATTTAAACTGTTTGAGACATGCTGTTTAGTTCTCCCGGGCTCATTTACATCTTTTCGACATTTGGGGCCAGTTGCTTCACAGTTGGTTAGAGTTAACAATCCAGTGGATAGTTGACATTGTTAGAATTAAATGTTCATCGTTACTATGGTATTTTTCCACCGGTTATCTTAAACCAACTTTGGAACAACTGGCCCCAGATAAAAATTTTTTGAAATCCAAATTTCTCGTGTCTATTTTTGCACCGCATGTATTTGTTCCCCTGCACTGTGCTTGTATATATCTATACTGATGATTTCAAGAATGTTGATGCACGTTTAAAAATATGAATGTTTTCATTTGACATTTGAAGAATTACGCATCTTAACATTCCCGTAAAACGATTAAAAACTAAGCTCTATTTCTATGTAAAGCATAGTTATATAAATGTTTATTATGTGTACAAGTGCTGATAAGAGATTAGCGTTATGGTATCTAAAATATTCAGTTTGTTTGGTCATCGACACCAGCAACTGCTGCAGTGACCGTGACAGATGGTTTTATAGACGACTAAACTCACTGAAGTCTCCGTAGTTAGGACAATCATTACGTCTACAACTGACGACTAATGCTTAGTGAATTGGATAGATTGAAAAATAGAGATCACTTTTAGCTATGAAATGATGTATGTGACGAGGACTGTGACTGCACTTACAATCTAGTTACTAATAATAATGGATATTTCTATTACAGATATTCACTGTCAACTGGGACTGCTAGACTCAGTCAGTATCCATTGATAATCCCGATGACAATTGAATCTTACACGTAATAACTCTCATTTCATACATATATTTATAAAGATGTATAGATGATGACATATACAAATGTAGTGTTTGATTCTATATCACCAGACCCTGGTTACTAATAGTCATGACTTGATTCCAAATATGTGGTTAGATCCAGTTGTACGGATTGAGATTATCAGAAATAGTTTTAGATCTCGTCTATTGTAGCAGTTACTTAAAGATTCAAGTTCAAGTTCAGTTGTTTAAAGTCAAATGATATTAAAAGATTTGAGTCTATTTTAGGATGAATACAGATAAAGACTCCCACGATCGACGGTGGATCGCGATGGATCGCGGTGGGTCGTGGTTCATCGCGATGATATTTAAATCATTCATCGATATGTAGAAATTGTTATTACTGCTGACATTTACAGGTTTAATTATATTCACATTACGACGATTCACAATTGTAAATTCACTCACAATTCTACGTAAATCACTCAGTTGAATGAAATGAATATAGTTAGAGGGCTGTGGTAGTTATTATTGATGTTATAACGGACACAGATGCCGTGATCGAATGACAAAATGAAAGTCATTGTTGATATCCATCGGCTAACGACCAACACTTACTAAGTACACAGATGTTGAAGTGTACTGAGTGCACACACAATGTCTGCTTCAGGATTGATCATTTAAAACACTCTAAAATCTGCAATGATTTCAATTAATCTGAATCTGTTTCAGGGGCCAATTCCACAGTCGAGACTTAACATTCCAAAAAATGGTTTTTTATTTAAAGACTGGTCTTCATTGGTCTTGACAATAGAACTAGGACTGTCTGTGAAGCGATGACTATGGAACCAGTCAATGAGTTGTGGTTTCCTCGAGAGATTGATATTATATTCATATCGTCATTTTGTTGTCCATCTATCAGTACAGATGAGTAGAATCATGATATTTGACTGAATTGCTCTCGAGCAGTTCCAGCTCTTCACACCGTCGCCCGCGTTACTCAGCCATTTCATCTTCCACAAACACATCTGCTTATTAACTCAATCAGGCATTCAGTTAGCTGCCGTCTCTTCGTGACTTTTTTATTATTGACTTATAGTCATCCGCCCCCATCGACTATAGATACATCGCCCGAATAACTGGATCACGTTCCAAATCCGTGAACTAGAACCAACAGATTAATGGATGTTATGAGTTGAAGCCACCCTGTAATCCACTGTTTATTTGTAGATCATTGAATCGATGAAATCCTTCCCAGATCAGTCACAACACTCGTCGCGTCTATCTATCTCGAGTTCTTAATATTCTCAGAAATTGTGAACAGTTAAAATAGAGAAAAAACCAATGTTTTTATCATTATATTTATAGATCTATAGCAATCTAATTACGGTTAAACTCACTGCTGAAGTCAATGTAGTTGTGATGGCCATTTTGTTGATGACGTATACAAATAACGACTTATGCCTTGTGAATTGGAAATAAAAATTAAGAACATAGAGATGACTTTCAAATAGAGACTATTTAAGTGATGTGACGAGTTGATAAAAAACAATGACGACCGAAGCAAATTTAACGTGTCATTTTATTCCAGCACTAATTTTCAGTTTTTTTCTTCAAAATTTCGATGCGGTTTTGTCTAAAACAAATATTCAACAGTTATCGCTCTCATTAGCGCGTTCTCTAATTACTCGGGTTATGTGTCCTCCGGGAGCGAAACGCTGCGAAACTAATTTAAATATATGATTTTAATGACTGTTACACTTATTTGAATTTTAAATCGATGGTTTTTCATGATAATATAAAACACACTCGAATAACAACGCTCGTATAAAAACGTCTCGTATCTGATGATTATAAAAGTTATCGTCGTATGATTTTTACAGCCTGAAAATTTATTACTCGCGAGTAAAGCGAAAGGTGCAGCAGTTAAATTAGCTGATTTTGGTTTAGCAATAGAAGTACAAGGCGACCAGCAGGCATGGTTCGGTAAGTCGTCATTATTACACTGATTTCTATCCTCTGATCTAGATATTGTATCTATATATTTGTTTGTTTGATTGTAGGGTTCGCTGGTACCCCGGGTTATCTATCTCCAGAAGTTCTAAGGAGAGACCCGTATGGAAAACCTGTAGATATATGGGCTTGCGGTGAGTTATTCATATCGCGGTGTTCGATCTCGTTTAATCATGTATTACCCCCTACCCCCATTCTAAAGAACACAGACCTGACCGCGAATATTATTTGTGAGAAATTACTACTTTTTCTAAAGAGCTCAAATACTCCTGGAGATATCAAAATACTCGAAAAAAAATCAGAATAATTACTAGTTCATTTTCTATTAAACTACTATTTTCTCTGTCAATTTACACTCATTTTTGGTGGCAACTGCTACAATTAGAGATATCAGATGTGTCTGATCTGAGAGTTACCAATCACCGTGTAATCTGTGATATATATTTATTTCAATGATAGGTGTGATTCTATACATCCTGTTAGTTGGATATCCACCGTTCTGGGATGAAGATCAACATAGGCTGTATGCACAAATAAAGGCCGGTGCATATGATGTAAGTTGGACTCTCGATTTGAAACGTGCAAATTATTTCCGTGAGAATTTTGTTAATATCGATGTAAATTGTTCCTGTTTGCAGTACCCTTCACCGGAATGGGACACAGTGACCCCTGAAGCCAAAAATCTTATCAATAGTATGCTTACCACAAACCCAGCCAAACGTATCACAGCCGCAGAAGCCCTCAAACATCCGTGGATATGCGTAAGTTCATGATATCTGAAACTGTAGTTTATTGAAATGCTCAGGTCAGGTGTATTGAGAAAGAAATTTGGTTTGAATTTTTCCTGAAAATCTTCTTGGAATACGAGAGATTTCAATATTGCATTTTCCCTCCCTTTTTTTTTGAATCTGGATAAATCAAACATCAATAGTTGGTCTATAAAACCTGAAGAGTTCAGTAAATGATCAGGATATCAAATCATTAGATTGGATCGACTGAACAGCTACAACGCTAGTAGCAGTAACTTAGGTTACGTGTAGAGGGCAGCACCTGCTGATCAGTCTCATAATCCATATGTCAAATACATGAATTATTTGTGTAAATATCATCCATGTTTGTCGTAATGAAAATCAAACCCCACCCTACCCTTATACAGTGAAATAAAACCATACCCTACCCTTATACAATGAAATAAAACCATACCCTACCCTTATACAGTGAAATAAAACCATACCCTACCCTTATACAATGAAATAAAACCATACCCTACCCTTATACAGTGAAATAAAACCATACCCTACCCTTATACAATGAAATAAAACCATACCCTACCCTTATACAGTGAAATAAAACCATACCCTTCCCTTATACAGTGAAATAAAACCATACCCTACCCTTATACAGTGAAATAAAACCATACCCTACCCTTATACAGTGAAATAAAACCATACCCTACCCTTATACAGTGAAATAAGACCATACCCTACCCTTATACAGTGAAATAAAACCATACCCTACCCTTATACAGTGAAATAAAACCATACCCTACCCTTATACAGTGAAATAAAACCATACCCTATCCTTATACAGTGAAATAAAACCATACCCTACCCTTATACAGTGAAATAAAACCATACCCTACCCTTATACAGTGAAATAAAACCATACCCTACCTTTATACAGTGAAATAAGACTCTACCCTTTCTCTAGTCAATGAAAGTAGACACAACCTTATCCCTATCCTCTGTTATCAGACCCCCACCCTACCTTTAATCTCTGTAATCAGACCCCCACCCCACCCTACCTCTTATCTCTGTAAGAAGACCCAACCCTACCTCTACCAAAAGTTAGTGAAGTTATTAACGATTCTAATTTATTTCTACTGTCATCATATGAAACCCGAGTATGAATCCATCTGTGATATTGATATCGATGAATGAAATGATTTCATCTGGAAGGATTTTTATAGAACCCTTGTTATCCGACTCAGCTACATTTGGGCTCAATAGATTTTCCGTATCAGTGATGTAGGAGTCATAGACCGCTTAATACTTCCATTATCTACTATTGATTCTATTGATGTTTGGTTCACTTAGTATGAGCTCTAATGGGAATTGTAATTTTTTTCTAAATAGGTCAGCTAGTTTAAAACCAACCGGCTTTGAACATTAATGGCTGATTTTTGTAGGTCAGTCGTGAAGCCCTGGGAACGTCTTTTATAAGGTTGTCTTTCTCGAGGGGTAAAAAGTCTTAGGTCCTGGCAACGACATTAATCTTGTCTTTTATAATTCTCAAAAGTTCGAAAGTTGTTTATATTCAAAACTTAATTTCGAACAATAATGTCTCTTGACTATTGAGTTATAAGTCAGGATTGATAATTCATGTCTGACCTACTTGTCTTGTACTAGTATTTGATTATAGCCCGGGTCTCGACAGTCTCAGACGTTTGATACAACATGTATCGTATCGTATCTTCTCGTGTCCCTCTTCTCGCTAATCAGGTCTTTTTAGACCTTTGCCTGCAAAAGTGTTATACTGCAACTTTAGTTGGTGCACAGTTTCATAAACTGTTACCGGTAATTTGACTATCCGCACACCTTCTGTTCATATATTTACCGGTTTTTAGATTTATCTTAATTCTTTGCGTTCAAATACATTAGAATATGAAGATAATGATTTTGTATTTTGTTTCGTTTTTAGCAACGGGAACGTGTGGCATCAGTTGTACATAGGCAGGAAACAGTTGACTGTTTGAAGAAATTCAACGCGCGCAGAAAATTAAAGGTAAGCATTTAAACACAGTTCCTTATTATCTACAACGTTCGATTGACAATAACGTACGTTTTAGACCTTCAACTTACAACAAGCACTGATAATATGTTTTTATTTGTTTCCATTTCAACAAAATGTTTTATCAAAACTAAATCAGTTTTATGTGAAAAGGGGTAGAGGAATTTTGGTTGGTGGATCCATACTCCCAAATAATTCCAGTAATAGACTTGAAAATGTCATGCAGTAGAATTCCGATGAAAGCTTCTGGTAAAACTACTACTGGATCGCATGGTATCAACACTGTGAACCTTCAGCTAATAAAGTCACGATTCCCCTGTGACAACTCTTAACACAGTCAGTTATCAGTTTGACATGTTACTCTTTGTGAACTGGTGGTAACTCTGGTAGAAGTGTTTGATCTTTACCTGTACAAAACCTGTCAACTCAATTAGTCACTGACTAACAACACAGGCACAGATAGTACATAAATACAAGAATACATTAGTCATGGTTGGTCCTAACAGGGAAGTGTGATCACTTCCTTGGACCTAATTATACAATCCTAATTGTCCAGTTCAGGAAGAAGCTGATTACAATTACAGGGTTATAAGAACTAGTGGTTGAAATAAGAAGAGTTGAATCCTGTTTACAGGGTTCATTTATACTGTATAAAGCAATCGGATTTACTGTGATGAAGTAATTCAATGTTAGAGTTGACTATGAGTTAGAATCAGTTAATTTTCGATGAGATAAGTCTAAAATCATAATTGTGAGTTAACTCTTGAGTTAAGATACCTTCATTTTCAATGAGTGAACTCTTTAAACAATTCATTTTGATGAGTTAACTCTGAAAACAGTTCATTTTCGATGAGTAAACTCTGAGGTCAAATCTGAACTCAATCTGTGAAATTGAGTCTTGTACTTTTAAGATTGAAGTGTGTGTATGTCGTCATCTTCTCGCTTCGTGTCCTCAGCTGTGTTTTCAAAGAATTATCAAACAACATTACTAAACCCCTCACCCTACCCCCCTCACCCTACCCCCTCATGTCTGTGTGATGTTCACAGCGCTGATAATGATTGATAGGATTTATGTCTGAGAAATCTTCCACAGATCCGGCGTGTGTCCAACTGGAATTGTCTGCGATATTGTTTGTTTATGTTCGCCAGTCGAACTGAACACTGCTTCCCTGCGAATTAATCTCGTAAATTGGATATTGATCGATAAAATCTCTCTTCACTGACACAGAATCGATATCATTCATGAAAATCAACACCGATTAAGTATCAATTTAGCGGGATGCATGACGAGAGAGAGAGAGAGAGCGCGATGCAGTCGTAGTCGCCGTCGTTCGCGCTGATTTTGTCTGTAACTGCGACGGAAATCGGCGACAAAAGATAGCATGAAATCGGAGAAGGATTGAAGTTGCACCTGATTCAATGATTGACGTTTCTATTCACATCGAGTATGAATGGATTATTATGAGATTGTGCTGGTGACGTCTTTACCTGCTGACGTCTGACGTCTGTTCCTACCTGTTTTTTTCTCCGTCGTCACTAGCCAACTCCAAGAGCTGCCTGCGTTTCAGTATCTATGAACGCTCACTTTATTGAATCCTTACATTCTCTGAAAACCTCATTAACTCATTCAATCGTCCAAACTATGATTCGAGATAAAGACAACCTACTGATCGGTTCTGGATGAAATTCAGCGATTGTAAAAGTAGTTTTGGTTACAGAGATTATGGATGTCACGTTTATTGTCCACATACGTCATACAGACTACTATTTGAGAGTAGAGAAGTTTCTACTCTAATTACTACCAAAATATTGAAATACTCTCAATAACAGAACAATTTCTAGTTCATTTTCAATTAAACTACTATATTTCATATCAAATTATTCCCATATTTTGGTGAAAACTACTACAGACATCAGGTAGTCAGTTGTTCATATTAGACTTCAAAGTAGTCATCGATTGTGATTTATAACTTCAGTTAGCCACGTGACGATCAATTTGATGCGTTGTGACCTCGCATAAATAAGGTCTATATCTGTTTGCGAAGAATCCATCGTACTAAAACTGTTGTAGGATGTTGGTGTAGCTGTATCGGATATGCATCGGAATGCAGCAGTGTAAAAGGAAGGAACTGGTTGAATAGTTTTACTGTGGTTCGGACTCATTGTGTAGTTTAGTCATGCGTTCTCCTATTCTTTGATACTCATAGATGAATTGACTGCAATAAATCTAGTATTCATTGCTGTTGAATTGAGGAACTACTTCACTACTGGTTTTATGATCTAGTAGTGACTCTCTCCTCTCTCTCTCTCTTGAGACCGATGTCAATGCCTTTTAGATATGTATTGCCATCGACATGTTGGTGGTAGCTACTTTCATATTGTGTTGCCCAGTAATGAGACGTTTCATCGATGAGAGACTTGATGTGGCCCGGATAAAAGACAACATCGCATTAGTAACCGCATGATTCCTGTCGGGGTTTCAAATAGCGGCAATTTGCCGAATTCTTCATTAATCTACGTAAAGTCGTCCAGTGGCGCACGAGTCGTTTCAATCCATCTTCTGCTGTCGGAAAAAATACTGTTCAACGGGGAACGTGTTAGAACTCACGGGATGAAAATAGAGAGAGAAAGTCATTAGTCATTTATCTAGCTGTATGTTTATTCATGAATTTTTTCCAGAGACTGATGTACCAGAGGTACTCATGTACAGCCCATGTCGTAGGAGCATCCCTTGATGTTCTAGCAGCCCTTGACGTAGGAGCATCCCCTGATGTTTAGAAGCTCTTGGCGTAGGAGCATCCCCTGATGTTTAGAAGCTCTTGGCGTAGGAGCATCCCCTGATGTTTAGAAGCTCTTGGCGTAGGAGCATCCCGTGACATTCTAGCAGCCCTTGTCGTAGGAGCATCCTGTGATGTTCTAGCAGCCCTTGACGTAGGAGCATCTCGTGACATTCTAGCAGCCCTATACGTAGGAGCGTCCGTGATGTTCTAGCAGTCCTTGGCGTAGGAGCATCCCCTGATGTCCCAGCTATAATCATAATGCAAAATGATAATAGTTGCTTGCACACATACTCTGATCTTTCACACATAAGCTTATCTTTCCATGAGTTGGCAGCCATGATGTCTTAAGATTGTCCAGGGATGAAACCATTCAAACTGTCGCTGGTAAAATGTTCCAAAGTTTGGGGCTGGAAACAGACGAGGCCGGATCACCATGGCATTGATAGTACACAAGAAGAAGAAAGTACTGGTCTACCTTATTAAGGGGATAAAACTCTATGCACTAATCATAAATATATTGAGTAGTTGAATGTTAAATGAGCTGACTGATTGACTCATACATACATATTACATTATAAGACTAATTTCTAGCGTTGTTCATCGATTGAGCTTCAGTTGAAACGTGATATGATGATTCGTCTATAATTTCTATCTATGCCTGGATATGGTTTTATATTCTACACAATCCTTCCGGCTTCTGCAGGAATTCAATCCTATGTATTAATATGCAGTTTTTGGTATGTTGTGTGCGTTGCGCGCGAAGACCCTGCTCGTTGTGCCGGTATCAAAGCTGGAATTTCTTTCACTTCGTCGATTCATTCCTGGGTAATTTATTCCTCGAAGCCGGTTTAAAGTGAAAATGATAGAGACAGCGTCAGTTTGCTGCCCGAGGCTCCGTCTCTGTCTCTTGTCTCTTTGATGGTGATATTGCAGGATTTCGTACCCTGTGGAGCGTTTATACGACGCAATTTTTTTTCTGATTTAGTTTTCTGTCTCTGGCTGTCAGTATTCTGTTTAACCGCTGCGTCGAAGAATATTTATTACAGTTCCCTATTATGATACGATCTTCGATAAACTCATAAAGTAAATGATAAATGTCTTGGAGTTTTTTAAACACATGAGATAAAATCCCACCCTTAGAATGAAGAACCAGAGTCCGAATAGTTTCATCGAGCTGGTAGTTCATTCAACATTTTCAACTTTATCCTGATAGTCATCTTCTGGAATACTTTTTCCATCCTTAGCACAGAATTTTATATCATCATCAAAACAAACTCAGAGTGTTTCATCACTGGTTGTTTTCTATGATACGTTTCTGAAAAAGATGGCTGAATTCCATCTATACATGACATCACTATGACTCAAATCGATTTATATCGTTTGTTTGTAGACATTTTAATGATGTCATCTGATGATTTAAGGAGGCGGCCATCTTTTCTCAAAGGCCTTACATATTAGATAAATCTGATTGAATTATCTAGGCACTAATTGTATGATAATTGATGCATTGTCATTAGACTAGTACATGAAATACGGTAACGAAAATAATGAATTTGATAAAACATCGGTGCATGTATTGAACAACTTGTTGTAAACGCCTTGCCCTTTAGCTACTAGTCAGGTATTCGATGACATTGAAAAATACAGCGACATCACAATGACAATGTGATTTACGTGTATATGAACTACAGTCACGTTAATTCGGCACATGAGTAGCCTTTGTTCGCAATTATGCGTGAAGTTTCTACTCAAACGCCGCGCAAACAACGGCAACAATGATGACGTCGTCGTCGACGGTAACGATGATGATGATGATGATGACATCAGCGGTAGTGATACGTATGAATGTGTCGCCACGAGTAGTATCTCTCCTACTAGTCCTACGTCTGGTGTGGTAAGACTGTTTTAAGATGCTGTTAGTTCTACTTTCCGTAGTGTTAATGCCTTTAGGGGCTATCACTGTGCGATCACTGTGATCAGTTTTCTCGTTTTTACACCTTTCACTTAAACTTTACTTCAATCACTTTTAATTCATCACAAACAGCTTCATTATTTGTAAACACCTGATCAATAGTATATATCTTGATGGAAGTTTGAGGGGGCTGTGATTATCTTATTGTAGTCTCTGACGTAATATAAGCCACGATCAAAGATACTGTGGCAGTTGAGGATTCCTGCCCTGGTAATCAATGATCCACCAGGTGTGCTAGTAGTTCGATGCCAGTTTTCTGAGCTGCTAGATACTGAATGCCTAGTATATCTTTCAGATGCTTTTTATGATTTTTATTTACATTCAGGAGCCTCAAATATAAAGTTGATTTGTATCTATCGGCCTTATGTTAGCTGCTTTAATTCAGATATAGATGTTCTGGACCCGGTTCCACAGTTGTGAGTGAGAAATAACTGTGAATTAAGATGAGTTGATTTTCAATGTTAAAACTCTACTGTAAAATTTAACGGCGGAACTGTGGAACTGGGTCCTGGATACCATAATTCAACAATATCTAGGATATTGGAGTCGGTTCCACCTGTAGATCGGTAAAATCTGCATGCTCACGACTCAAACAGCCACAAGATGGAAATGGAAATAAAATTACCGAGTAAATATGTTGATTGATTGATTGATTGGTTGAGTACATTTCAACCACTCCTCTAATGTGACCAGTATTTACTATAGTTTGAGAGGGAGAGAGGCAGAGGTAGAGAGGTAGAGGTTGAGAGGGAGAGAGGTAGAGTTGTCTAGCGACACTGAGGCTAGACTCAATCACTCCCTGCGTTCACCTAGCAGCAGCAGCAGCAGCAGCAGCAGCAGCAGCAGCAGCAGCAGCAGCAGCAGCATTTCAGCTGCAGTAGCATCAAATCAATGGATGCCGTGTTGTGAATGGTTGTAGTAGATATGATCACTGCTGCTATTGAGGATTATCCAACAGTTCATTAGTTTTTTGATCTGGTGGATGCCGGTATTTTTATTGCTCTTATCAATTTCAAATTGTTAGTGAACTGTTATCGTTGACTGTATGATCCGCTCACAGATCGGCTGCATGTTCCGTATATAGAATATTGGATGTATTCGATTATTATACAGGAATACATGAACAGTTTTACACGTTTGCTATGACGCAATTCATGATTCGATTTAAAAGTAAATATAAACGTACGCAATGAGGATTTGATATTATAATTGATATTATACGATCAATCGATACAATGACTTTAAGTTTATTCGTGCGTTAGATGGAGTTAAGGCAGAGATATGATGGACCAATTCAAGGCCCAAATGGTAAGCGAATGTCACTCACTAATTGGGTGTCTCTGAGATCAGAGTTATAGAATGAATGTCTGAGCACACTCATATTCAGTAACTATTCAATCAATGTGTTCTATCATAGAATAGAAAAAGTTCTAGTTTAAAGTTCTAGTAAACGTAATAGGAACGAATCCATTAAGTACGGGTCACCCTTAAGAAATGCAGTTTCTGCAGTCATCATGGCGCTGTCTATATATGTCTTATTTACCCTAATGGCCATTAATATGTTTGGTCATCGTGTATACAGTGTGTATCAGTGTCCTGATAGACTGATTTACTACTCTCAGCAGCGGATGATAATCATGATGCCTATCACTGAGTCATATTTATAACCGATGTCCACAAGCATGAAATCAGTTTTCAGAGTAGTCAAGTTCTATTAGTTCAACAGTCTATTAGACGTATTTAGCAATCAACTCGGTTCATAGTTTCTAGGTACCTAACAGAGGAGGATGAAGAGAAGGAGGAAGAGGAGAAGGAGAAAGAGAAGGAGGACTGTGTTGTAGAATCGATTATGGCCGGCGTAAAATCAATATGGTCATCATTAATAACTTGCGTAACACGTTGCGTTGAAGGCGTCTATAGATGTGAGACATTCTACTGTCCACACCAGCTGTTTAATGAGCTCCACGCACATTGCGACGAAATACCACAACTGGCTGAGTGTGTACGAGCTATGATGTGGAATCTGCGACATATAATGTGGAATCAGCCTGGTGTATTATGGGATCAGCCCCGTGTGATGTGCGATCAGCCCTGTATGATATGGAATCAGCCCTGTGGGTTTTTGCTGACTACCCCAGTTTCGTGAGCCCCTTATGTATGCGTCCCTGCTGTTTGACATTGATAAGTCTTCAGTCCTCCTCATGATGACCCTTCTGAACCTTTCACTGATTCAAAACCACTAATGATTGTATATGTTAATAGTTTCACACTGAGAGGCTGTTCATTCTCGTGAAGTTTATAATTCTTATCATTTATACAGTTAAATTCCACCTCATCATTTTCATTGTTTTCATCATCTACGTTCAAACATCAGTCAGTCTCAAACTGTTTACCGATGGAATTTCATTTCCGGGACATTCGTTGAAATTGTTGATTATCTCGGGCGGTGAGATGAGATTCGATTCAAATGACGTGAAGTGAATTTCTGAATATTCCACCATTAAACGTTGATGAATAAAATGGTTTCGTCGTTCACAAAATCTTTCATTCATTGAAATTTGAAAGTTGTTGAAAAGTATTCAGACATTGAAAATGAATTTTGAATGCGAGAGTAGAACGTGCACTTGTTGAGAAGTTATGTTTCGTGGATGTGGTTTTGAATTACATGGTTCTTACAGATCTGGGAAAAGTCAGTGAATTTGAATGTTTGGTGTCTTGTTGTTCTTGCCTTTGACGAGTGTCACGAGGAACCTCTTGATAAGAAGCACTGAGGATATCTTATGATTGAATCAAGTTATATAAGGTTGAGGGTCATGGAAAATCAGAGAAATATGAGAGGATTTTTGATTGCAAGATCTGTAAGAAGCCCGGAGACAGTTGCGCGGTCATGGCTAAGATTTAACACCAGTCTAAGACCAGTTCTTTAGCCACTCATACAACTTCAGACCAGTCTGAAGATTTAAGACCACTTTTGGACTTAAGTCGCGACTGCGGACCCTGGATTTCATCTGAATAAATCGATATTTCCGATATGTTGAAGTGTTGTAGTTCCGATAAAATATTCAGTAATGGTAGTATAATAATGGTGTATGTGCTTGTCTTGTGTTCATCTCTTCATCCATTCATTCACACACTTTAATTCATTTCTATCCTCATTCGAGTCGATGCTGTCTCTTTCTTCCAGAGATTCTTGATGTTTTTGCCGCCTGCACCAAATAGTGCATTAATTATTTTCCCTTTTTTCCCGACCATGATTGCAGTATTTATAAAGCATATATGAAAAACCAAACAACGGAAATCCACATTCCACTTTCTATCATTAGGTCATGGCTTCCACAGTGGAATTTACTGACAGCTTTTACTATTTATTGTAGGGTCATTTAGCCTATGTCAAGGTATCTCTCGCTTTTGAAGCGCTTATACTTTTTCATGTGAAACTGGTCTTTTGTCTTGTTTCTATTTATAGCATGAGATCAAAGTCAGGTTCCAGACTCTGATTTTATATAATTTAAAACTGTTACCTATTCTTGTACTTTGATGGTTGATGTTGCTGGCGCCCACACATCCATCATTCACTACTTGTATTTCATTTCGCTCAACGTCTTCAATAATTACTGCTGTTGTTTATGAAAATCTTTTATTTATTCGACTTTACTTTGATATTGATTTGAAAACTGAGCATCGTCAAAAATGGCCGTGATATCGCGCGTCAAAGTCGAATGATTTTACTTTGAAGTTTGTAAACACTATAGCCATTGCTGTGTTTGTGTTGCGATGAAAATCTAGAGAAATATGGACAAATAAAGTGCAAAATGTCTCCTTGGAGCTAGATGACTTTAAGGATAGTCGAAACGGTGAATGAACTACTAGCTATAGGAAAAAATTAGGGACTCTTGATGTTACCTCCAGTTCTGTATAGAACTAATCAATCCCAATCTCGTGGAGTCTGAAGATGTCTACCCCTGAATCAGGTCATCTCTAGCCGTGTAGATATATTATATTTAATATCTATTTAGTTAATGAGACGCATTAATACAGCAATTGTTCTACTTGGCTACGTTTTATTGCCTGTAATTATCTAACAGACATATTGCTGCTGCTGCTGCTCCTGCTGCTGCACAGCCACCCACAACATTCATCTCAGATTCAATGGTTTTTTTATGACAGTAACTGCTCAGATAAGAAATAGTTGCCTTCTGGACATAGCTTCCAACCACGAATTGGATAGACTGAATTTTGACATGTAGTCATCGTCTGGTTCATTTTCTAATAATTGACGTTTTAAGTCGAGGAAAATAACCTCTGAATAGGACAGAGGAGCGAGAGATAGAGAGGGGAGAGACAGGAGAGAGGGGAGAGAGAGGAGAGGGGAGAGAGAGAGGAGAGGGGAGAGTGGAGAGGGGAGAGGAGAGAGAGGGGAGAGGAGAGAGATGGCTTGTTACTGACAGACTCAAAGCAATAATACTTGCCATCATAAACATCGGTTTCTATTTAATGAATGAGGTACCTTTCACTAATACAGTGTCATCACATATACAGACTTGAATAAACCAGTCACAAGCCACGACATCGGTGTAACTGTAAATAAGAGTTTTATTATGATTTTATGATACTACGTTATGGAAGGGGATGAAGACTCTGATGATGCTGCAATCTTACGTTCGAAGACAAGACCTATAAATTGAGTGTAAATTCCTGATGTAACGTGGACGGTGGCATGGGGCTGTCTACCGATAATTCATGAATCTAATTTCGAAGCCTGTTTGTCGGGATTATGTGCATGGAATATGATTATTACGGCTATAAGAGATATATCATGTCCTCGCTGATGTTCTACTGGTCACACGGACGAGCGTTTAACATAGCTGTCATACGCAGACAACCTCAAATCAGTGGCACGAATATTACACGACAAATCTAATACAAACTATTAGATTTTCTCTGAATTTCCGTAGCTTTTTTTACAAATTGACACGTGCTTCAGTTTGATTCTGATATCTCAAGTCTCTTGGTTTTTGCTGTTTTATTCATCAGTTTTCCCGGCATCTGTTTATACCACCTCTAGACCCAATGAGTTAGGGTTGGTAAAAATTATTACCCTAGGGTTGGCCTGGTAAATAAACATGGTATTCTTAGGTTTGGCCTGGTCAATAAACGTGATAACCCTAGGTTTGGCCTGGTCAATAAACATGGTATTCTTAGGTTTGGCCTGGTCAATAAACGTGATAACCCTAGGTTTGGCCTGGTCAATAAACATGGTATTCTTAGGTTTGGCCTGGTCAATAAACATGGTATTCCTAGGTTTGGCCTGGTCAATAAACATGGTATTCCTAGGTTTGGCCTGGTCAATAAACATGGTATTCCTAGGTTTTGCCTGGTCAATAAACATGGTATTCCTAGGTTTGGCCTGGTTATTGTGTAATCAGGTCATCCGCTCTAGTCCAATCACAGGCCAAGGTCAGTCACCCAAGCAAAGGCGAAGGTGTGGCCTGTTTGTTTACCTACTTTAAACCAATCACAATCCTACTAGTGGTCAGTTTGTTTATTTGCTATGACCATAGATGGAAGAAGTCATTTTTTTGTTGTATAAGTTGGTTGGAAAGATAATTTAGAGTAATGAACATTACTCAGGCTTCATGAATTGAAAATGTTGTTAGTTTGAAGTTGGTTTCAGCTATTCTTAAGTCAAATAAAATCAGTTTCAGCTATTTTTCTCTGAATAGGAAAAAAGCCACACGGTATAACTGAGAACTAATGTGTGGGCAATGATTGTATCTGATGAACTGTCTTCAGTTAATTGAACTGTCTTCTAAGCTGTTAGTTCCAGCAATTGGATGCATCCTTCTTTGACAGCAAATGTGTTAAACTTATGGACTCTTGAGGCTAACTTTACCGCAGACACTTTTTAAAATGGGAAATCCTGTTCATGCAAGTCACAGAATCTGCTCAGGTCTAAGACAAGCGTTCGCGACATTTTCATTAATTTTATTCATTTATCATTTTCTCTGCAAAAAATTCGCATTTGTGTTCCAGAAATTTTTTCAAGGTCTTTGGAGAAAGTTTTTCTAGTCAACATTTACTATTGATACGTCTTGAAATGTGGCCCTCTCACACTGCGGTTATATTGTTAGCATTTCTGATTTCAACGATAAGATAATGAAAAACAAACAACAAGATATGAATACAATTTTTCATTCTGTGTATGTCTATGCGTTCGTTCATTCGCCCGTGAGCTCATTTGAAAATAACAGAAATCAGGTTGAAATCATAAATCATCAACAGTTAATTCAGAATTTAAGTGGATTCAAAATGTCAAATTAGGGATATAAACGATAACAACCTGTGTAATTATATATTTTAATTTGTCGTTATATTTTATAACAAAAGAATCGTGAATCATAGATATTTTCGAGTGGATATAATTATCAAATGATAACCACATAAAGAGTCACTTGTCTGCAACAGATTTATGACAAATACTTGTTTCATGACATTCTTGTTTTTTCTTTTATTCTAGGGGGCTATATTAACGACTATGATAGCTACACGCAATTTCTCAAGTAAGTTTTTAAATCTCTCTGATGCTAATATTTATATTTAAACCAAAAATTCATATAGTCTTTATGAATTTAAACTCATAAACTGTCGATCCAGGTTTGAAGTCAAGGTTCTCACCGATGTCTTGAATAGGAAAAAGACATGATTTTTCACGGGTTGTGTTAAGATTCGAAAGACTTTTTTCAGGTTGATTTCATATTCGATCGTATGATAGAAGAACTTTGTAAAGCAGATTTTCCAAATTTATTATTTTTGAATGAATTTTGAACAATATTGCATCGAATACTTATAATAATGAGTTTGGTGGTCCGGAATTGATATAAGATTTTCTGAGTGACATTTTGTAATAAAGATTATGAAAAAATAGTAAGGTGAATGGTTTGGCAAAAAATGAATAGTGTGATGAATTTTACCCGAATTAGAATTCTATTTTGGGACTTTTTCAATGAAAATATTGCTTATAAAAACCATAAAAAAGTGTTGATTTTTTGTATGATTATGTGTATTCTCGGTAAACCATTTCTCTGATTGACCACACCCAGCCTGACCCGACTGATTGTCTATCTGTCTCTTTTTCCTATGATTTTAAAGATAATCGAGCGTACAATATGAGATGTTCGGATGAGAAAGTTAGGGTGGCTCCATAAATGTTTCGTTCATCAGAGTTTTTATTTAATCTTTATTAATTGTTTGGATTTACTGGATAAAATATAAAATATTTACTGAAGAATTCCGTGTTTGTCGTGTATGGATCTAAGGAAAGAATAAGAAAAAAAACTATGGTGCAAAGGTTGTTTTACAAGATGATTGAATCTAAATAATTTTTCTGCTATTCGGGCGGACGTTTTATCTGTAAACTGATGTTGTTTTTTTGGCATTATTAGTTGTTTAGATGTGCTTGTGCTATATGGTGTTACACACTGACAACTTGACACCCCCTCTCTCTCTCTCACCCCCTCTCCTCTCTCTCTCTCACCCCCTCTCCTCTCTCTCTCTCTCTCTCTACACACATAGTACTAGTCTCAGATAGCTCCACTCACGTGCACCATCAGAGTCCATGTATCTATCATGTAGTGCCTTTTAGTCATTTAGAAATCATTGAAATAGTCTTAGAAATACAGAATTTCAACTAACTGTTCAAACTGATCTGATACATGCAGAGCCCTTATTTCATTCAAATGCAAATATTTGCGAGATTGAAAATAAAATGGTCACTAATTAGATTAAACCAACAGAATATTCATCAGTCACTGCTGTTATTGTATGTAAATAATGCTTACTAGTTGTAGATCTCAACTCACACTAGTGTTCAACAGAATATATCGAAAATCAGTGATCATAGTCATAGTAACACTGATCAAACTTAATCATTCTCCTCCATCTATCACACATCATCTTACACTTGACACCTGTTTTACCCGAGTTGTATGTTTTGAGGTGACCCTGGGAGGGGGGAGGGGGTTGTAGAGTTGTCAGATATAGATGTGCACACACACACACACATGCACCTGTGACGTATATAAAAACTATAGCTTCACTTCAAACTGTCAATGCACCAACTACTCATACACTACAATCACTATATACCCCTTATAGTCACGAGGATTGGTGAATTTTTTCATCAGAAAATAATACATGGTACAACTACAACTGTATCAAATATAAACAGTATCGATTGAATTCGTCATTGCTTCATAAGATTTGTATTTTTGTAGCATTAGTTATTTGCTACGTTTCCCCTGGTATGAAGTCAAATGACATTTATTTGGAAATAATGTTTCAAAGATTCTATCTGAGTAAATGATTGAAATTTAAAAGATTCATCTAAAAAATATGATTTTAAACATTCATATGGGTTTAAACAATGGTTTATTCATCATAATCCCCGCCAAATGTACTGATAAAATGGTAGACAATGTTTGATAATTTCTCGACTTATTTCTCGGAAAACTAAGTAGTCAGTACTTTTATGCCTGTCAATAAGTGAGGAGATTCTGAATAGCTGAATCTATCTATCTTGCACTGGTCATTAGGTGTCTGCTAAAACGTGCAGCTATTATGAAGCATGCAAATCTTCTATCTAATTGTATATGAGATATATACTATGTTGTGATTTGACTATTTCGTTTTTGACACTTTAGTAAGCAAAGGTGACAAAAGTAAGTTATCTACGATAATATCATAACCCCATTATCTATCATTCTAACCAGCACTGACTGTTAGTTCAAACCATACTTTCTGTAATTACTGCATCGTAAATCAGTTCCACACATAAAATTCAGCATGCTAGAAATTAT
Source organism: Tubulanus polymorphus (assembly GCF_964204645.1). Lineage (NCBI taxonomy): Eukaryota > Metazoa > Nemertea > Palaeonemertea > Tubulaniformes > Tubulanidae > Tubulanus > Tubulanus polymorphus. The sequence continues at coordinate 1,424,359 of NC_134028.1, forward strand.
TATTTCGTTTTCTGCATATTTTGAAACTTTTCCATATTTCAAAGATCGGACTTTGTCATTTCGATCTATCTCTTTACGGATGTTTCATTTCTTTCTTATTAAAATTGGAATTTTCACTCTTTGAAATCAATGCTAATAGAATGTGAACGTCGTCACTGTCTCAAAGTGCGTTCTCAATCACTCTAAATCTCATCATTCTCGACAATCACGAATCAGCCATTTTGCTGTCATATTAAAACGTATAATGTCGAAATACAATTTTTAAGCATCGATAAATTCGATTTTAAAACAAAATAAATAGAAAAACAGCTCAACGGACGAAAGAATGTTACGAAAGTCTGGTTAGAATTGATGATTATTAATCTGCCTATTGGTTGCAATCTTCTAGCTGGTCTATTAGATAATGTAGTGATGATGTTTTTTCCGTGTCAAGTTTTTCGTGTTAATGTGTTGCTTTAGGAGCTGCCAGTTCCAACGCCGGAATTCAAAACGATACTAGTAGCGCCACCACAACCACCTCGGGCGCTGCGTCTACCACCGGCGCGACTGTTGCTACAGCGACTGCGCCTGTGGCGACAGTAACTACGGCTAGCCCGGTGGCGACCCTCGCTGGTAAACTTCCATTCTCGAGCGTAATCAGTAGTTTAACAGGTAAATCAGGTTCAATGCATGGTTTTCATCGAATCACGCTTAAAATCCGTTTCAATGCGTTTAATTTAACTCCTTATTCCGCAACGAACTTTTAATAACACGCGTTATTTGACTGGAAGTAGAAACCCGTTCGTAAAACCAACTCCGATTGGCCCGTTTCGAAATATTACTAGCTAAGCCGACCAATAGGAACGGAGATAACGAAATGAAGTTAATACCGAATGTATTTTGGTCCTATAGCCGATTTGGAACTGGTCCTAGATCTTACTTCCGGGCAAAATCATTCTCATTTCTTCAATTTCTACAAATATTTCCTTATAAACAATATCGATAACTAATTACTAGTTTATCTGCATGTTCTATATTTTATAGCCCCAGCCCTACGCAGCGAACAGTTTTAAAAAGCATTTTTCTACATCGAGTGCGGTTGAATTGCCATCCTAAAGCAACACCTTTAACAAACATATCTTCAGCAGCAGGATTCTCTGTCGAGTCTTATTGCATGCTATTCATTCAATAACCAAATCTGTTCGTGTCTGAATATCAGCAACACCTCGTGTATAAGATGTATCTCGATTGGTGGATGGACTTCAATTGCTGTAATTGTTGTAATCGTCATGTGTACCCCTTCTGCTGCCCTCCTCAGCTGTCCATCCTCCTCCTCGTTGGCTGATCCCTACAGAAATGTACCGTATTAGTGGATTAAGTTTTTTCATTACATAATAATTAATCATCTCGCGAAACAACCTTCGAGCTGTGGATTAAAAACTATTAACATTTTATGAAACAAAGATTCGATGTTTTTCCTGGTTTCCAGCGTGCACCCGAAGCTGTACGGTTGCCATCTTGTTTTTTACGTAACTGCACCAGCAGCGATCTTAATTCAGAGCGCAATTATATTTAAATTCAATGTTAGACTCTTTATACATGTAGATGCATGATATGCGTTCATCATGTTTTAAAGCGTATTTATAACGCGCGCAAGTTTGTTTCATTCTATTCTTAATCGTGTCGAATCGATTGTTCAAATTCTTTGATAAAATCATCTATCCGTATAGAATATCGTTCTAGAAGGTTCAAAAATTGGTGTTAATCGTTGTCATTACCGTGGTGATGTCTTATAATTAATAATTATGAATAATTGTGCATGGATTTTTTACAGGGAAGATATTTTTGCCAATTTCCCCCCTGAGCTGCTTTGCATACGATATGAGAACTGATGAATACGAATATGATATCGATGTTGTGTTATTTGATGTTGATGTTGTTGTTGCTACTAAACCGGTTTATTTTTGATTTCAGGCTTTTCGATAAAAATGTTTTGTCCGTTTTCCTGTACTGACAGCAATGCATCATTTTGTTTTTCCAAAAACTATTAACTAAATGGATTGGGTGGGGTGGTTTAGGGAGGTTTGTCCATACACTACTCAACGCGTGAGAGATACCCCTGATTGGATAGCCTAGCATTCTTTGTGATAAGCCAGGAATTATAGGGATCTGACTGGAAAGGGTTAATTTATGTATATTAATAAAAACCTTTATATCACGTGGCTAATGTGGAAACTAATGTTTTCAGTTTCTATCTATCTGTTGTCTATACATGAAGCGTGTATCTGTAGTTTAATGTACGGTAGATCATTGAAAACTAAATAAGCTTCAGTTGTTCGGTTGTTGATGATAAATCCTGATTTATTTAACGATGGATCGAGATCTCGTTGTAATGCAGTTTTATGCCCGACTCGCGGTAAAATTCCATCGCATCTTCGCATTTTATTAATTGAATTATGTTCACGTTGAAAAACCCATCAGTTTTATTGATATAAGACTTTATATGAAAATCCGACCATACAAACGAGAAATGAGTCTGAAATGTTTCCTCGCGCCGATATTTTTTTCTTTGTTTCGACTATATTCTAATAGTCATCTTTAACTGTAGCCCTGACAATGACTGCCGTTATTCAAATTAAGTCAAAACGTTGAATATATAATATAAGCTGAAGGGAACATTTCATACTCGTCTTTCTTGTCGTAACTTTAATATTAGAAATCCTGCATTCGGAAAGAGAAAGTTTTCCTTCTGTTTCAACTATGTCCTCATATTAGATTTTGTAATGAAAATCGATGTAAATTTTTCTACAGGTCGCAGTTTGGTAACGAAGAAGAACGAAGGAATAAAAGAATCAACTGATAGTAGCACAACTATTGAAGATGATGATACCAAAGGTATGAATTCTAACTACATTCTATCTCTTTGTTTCTCTGTGTGTATTTTCTGTATCTGTTTGTCATGGTGAAAGTCGTCATACTGCTGCTGGTAACTCACAAACTCTCAGAATGTATAGTTCCATGGACGCCGGTTAAAACACTTCAACAACACTTAGCAGTAATTTTGTTAGCAATTTTCACTCTGTTAACCGTTACGAACTACTACTAAACCCTTCGAAAGGACGTTACATTGTTGAGAGTTTATTAGATGTTTTAGTCTTGTGACTTGTGAGATTCTGCTCATAAAATGATATTCTGTATAAGCTGCGATCACTGAGCAATTTCAAACGCATTCGATCGGACAGTTAATAACTAGATCAAAATGCTATTTACGTCACTGACATATTGCGACATTACGGTGATATTTGGAATGAGTTTTGATCTGTACTGAAATTGATGTTAGACGCATCAATTATATTAAATCAATGCGTGATCGCAACTTAATGATGATAATTTCATAAAGGGTTTTATTCATATCTGTCGACTTTCATCGCTTAATTCACTATCTGGCTGTCATCAATGCGATATTAATAAACTGATGGCGCTGTAATTTAAGTGATGTTGACAGATATGAATAATCGAGTATAACAGGTATAGATGTATGTATGTATGTCTGGTGGATATGAGTGTGTTTTTCATTTTCTCTTTAATCAGGAGGTCGTTGACGCTGTAACAGCACCACGTACATCGCAGTCCTTATAAAACCGAAGCGAAGGTCGATGACCTTACACAACTGCTTCGAATGTGGTAGAGTCCATACACAACCTCCCTGGAGGTCGCAAGAGCCCCTACGCAACTACCTCGGAGGTCGTAGAGTGTGTGTACAACCTCCTTGGAGATCAGAGATCTTACGTTACCCCTCTGGTTTGATACATCGTAAAAAGCATTAATATCTACTTATGTTTTCTTTATTTCAGTTTAATGAAGTGATTTGTTTTAGATAGGTTTGACGTCACCGGGCGTGCGTGTATATACTCACTCTCAAACACACTCATATTTTCTTTTCTTCTCTAGACGATGAGACAACTAGAACAACGCTGATTCATCGTAGAATTTTATACAATTGTTTTAGTTTTGATTGAGAGCGAATGAGAGCGAGAAAGAATAATGAAATTGATTTTTAGGGTTAAGCTCAATTCAAATCTTTCTATATTCTCCATTTGAGAAATTAAAATTATCAAAAACATACGAATGAAGTTTAAAACTGAAATTGCACCGCCCACATTGAATTGAGCTTGGCCCGTCCTGTTACAAAACATATATATATATATATATATATATATATATATATATATATATATATATATATATATATATATTTATATATATATATATATATATATATATATATATATATATATATATATATATATATATATATATATATATATATATATATATATATATATATATATATATATATATATATATATATATATATATATATATATATATATATATATATATATATATATATATATATATATATATATATATATATATATATATATATATATATATATATATATATATATATATATATATATATATATATATATATATATATATATATATATATATATATATATATATATATATATATATATATATATATATATATATATATATATATATATATATATATATATATATATATATATATATATATATATATATATATATATATATATATATATATATATATATATATATATATATATATATATATATATATGAATATTTTTATATACACATGTTCTATCAGTTAAACACAGTATTTACTATTCATTCCCCTATTCCATGAATAATTTCAGAAAAGCCTAAAAGAACCCTAAGCTACCAGTCCAGCATTAAAGGTTTGCTATAAATCCAACCTCTAAAACATGTTAGAGATGGTTTACTTGGTGTTATTCATTATCATTTATTATTATTATTATTATTATTATTATTATTATTATCATTATCATTATTATTATCATTATTATCTGATTTTGATGATAACTGCGATTTTTCCTGTTATCTCGACTATAGCTTAGTCCAGTATTTCATCACCGAAGTTTCTCTCTCTTAAAACTATATATTATGATTATCTATTCGTTGATCTTTTACGTTTTTAATTTCGGAAAAACACGTGTTCGGTCGACGAAATTCACGATTTTATTTTCGTTTTCTAAAAAGTTCGCTCCCTGAACGTCGAAATTTTAATATTTCTCTCAATTTTTATATACGTATCACGACACAATTTGATACACACAGTTAGAAAGTTCACGGAATCTATCATTTCGGACAGCTCTCTAAAACTCACACACAGTAGATTCAATAAGGAAGTGGTCCAGGCTGTTTTTTAACCCGTCGTAACCAAAGACAATTCCAACGAAGAATTTTCATCGATGATGTATAAATTCCATCCGCGCTTCGTTCTTATCACCATGGCGATTGATGATGATATATATATATATATATTGTATTTTAAATCCCTGCAGATGATTAAATGCTCAACCAGTATATTTTAATCCACTTTAGTATAACAGGAGATGATGGTGGGAATGTTGTGTTGTATGGGGCTGGGGTAGAAATGACCTGGTATGTTATTGTTGTTAGGGTAGGAGGACTGATGCTGTACTAGTGTTCAATGTAACTCAGTTGCTCAAAAGATAACCGGGCGGATAAATACCATAGTTACGATGGCAACTTATAATTGTCACTATGTCAACTATCCAGTGGTTATCTCGAACCAGTTCCAAGCAACTGCAGCCCCAATGTATTATGTATTATATCCCAATCAACTACGCCAACTACACATTATTTTTGATGTAACTAAACATGACTGAGATGATTACGTTAATTAATAATTGTGTTTATTCTCAGTGAAGTCGATGAAAAGTCCAATTCTTCACAAACTGAAAGGTAAAAGATTTTCGTGCTAATTTCGGGCAATAGAGGTCTACGTAAGTGTACACTACCCTGAATATCCCTCCAGATAGAATACAAACCCAAATCTCGTTCTGTGTGGTTCATATGACCGGTAACATTAGCGTACTACCAGCAAAAATTTGAATGTTATTTCGATACGTTGGTTATGACGATGAAGAAAAGAAATGGGGCTTTAAAGTTTAAAAGTAGAGGTTAGAGATATTCGTGGTCTATCATAGTCTGGTCTGGTGGCTGTGGGTTCATATCCTGTCGCTTTTGTAAAATATTTCTTGCTTTTCTACCTCAACCGTTTTCAACCTTAGCCCTAGTTAGGTTTTGTTGAAATATATCGAGCTAAGTTCTCTCAAGGTTTCAACAAATTTTCGATGATTATTTTCGACTGATTTCAGTCAACGATATGAGTTCTATAACTTGAGGAATCTTAGCTTACTTTGTAAGATGGCTGGGTTATGACTCGTCTGAAACAGCCTGGGCCATTTAAACTTTACTTCTCATGATGTGAACTTGTTCTGCAGATATTTTTTACCCTGCTGAAGAAGGTAAATAAATAAATAAATAACTACGAAATCTTAAAACCTTCACCAAAATCAGCTATCAAAATAATTTCCTACGTAACTGTGTGTTAAAAGTATATTTTTGGATTTGCCGGAAATTTAAGATTTTTTAACCGTATAAGCTACTGCTGCGCTGTTATCAAGTTTTTGCACACTGTTTTCTAACCCGAGTTGACTAACTATCAGTTTTACCAGTTATTCTTCTTTACCCCCTCCGTGCATGATTGAGATTTCAATATCTTTACTACGAAAAAAAAGGAAATATTTAACAGATTAGTTTTCTGCTTGAAAAATTCATGCCTCCATTTTGCGAAATGTTAATAAAGAAAAGTCAAATATAGCGTATTTGCATATTTCGGAAAATGTTCAAAATGAGAAATTTGTTGAGTTCGATTTCAAAGCTTTTTGTTTTTAGATTTTACTTTTTTTAATGCTGGACAAATGAACAGAACTTACGAAACATCGCTATAGCATGAATATTGTTTGAACTGACGTAAAAGTTTTTGACATAACAAATGCATTTGACTCGATATTTTGATGAGTTGAAAGCTTTCTAACCATCTAGAAAAAAAGATTCAGTCTGACAAAAAAGAAATTAGCTATTTTACCCGATCGAAATATGGCACTATAGATAGTTGAAGACTTTTGCATGTTTATCATCTGGGAACTGTTTCCTTCTTAATTTCCGACGTTTTCAGTTTTTTGAACACCTATTTCGTAGCTGTTTGTTACGTAGATATTAGGCGTAGACATGACAAACCCACTTCTTAGATGTAAATAACGAGATGAGTAGTACTATATAGGTTAACTATTTTATTTGATGCTAGAGCTTTCGCTACTAATGAATAGAAGCTTCATCAGGTGAATGAGTAAAGTCAATGGAAAAACAACAGTATTTATAGTCAGACTGACACTAATAAGACAACTGAGAATTTAGTGTCAGTCTGACTATAAATACTGTTGTTTTTCCATTGACTTTACTCATTCACCTGATAAAGCTTCTATCGTTTGTCAAATAAATAGTTAATCTATATAGCACTACTCATCTCGTTATTTATTCTAAACCCGGTTAACACGGCTACTCTACAAATCTTCATAGATGTAGTAAAAAGATTGATCTTAGATTTGATAATTTTCTGCTGACGTATTCTTTTAATTAAACTCTCGTAATTCTCAATGAATTAGTTTGTTGATTAAGTTAATTTACCCTCGGTAATTAGCGTGGATGAATTGTAGTGATTTCAGAGCATGTTGAATTTTCGTAGTTCAATTCTGTAATTGTCAATATTTTTGTATGATGTAAATTTCTTTAACCAAGAAAAAGGTGTAAGTTAAAAATTGAAATTATTCAAGATGATGCAATCTTGAGCTGAATTACTTTCAATTGAGTAAATTTATGAAGTTGCAGCGTTACGTGCCAATTATTACCCCCTGACCTCCATACACACCACCAATTATAGATTCAGATCTGAATTCCAACTGAAAAAATATTAAATTCCGCCAATAGACCCAAAAACTTCACCGGTTTGAAACTTGGTAGGTATTTCACCCCCTTACCTTTTATCATAACGTATATGTTGTTGCACTATACCCTAATAAAGAAAGCACGGTTCCCATTCTATTATTACGTTGTAACCACAACAGATAAAGAAATGAAAAAATGGAGATTCATTTCGAAGGTGATTGATGCACAGAATTTACTTGCATGATAATGTTATGATTAAGCCCTCCCCCAACACCCTCTTACTAACCAGCCACAACCAGTACAGGTTCCCAGATGTATATTCATGCATGTTGACCGTATATTCATATATCATTGGTGATAAAGTGACTACACGTCTTGCTGAATCAAGTGCTTACCACTTGTTCCTAAATCGATGAAATGTTTCTGAGGAATTTACCAATCTGAAATGTCTCAGAAATGGTAAAAGCGGCGCGCAGACAAGGTCCAGTTAGTTACGCACATGAACTCTGCTTCTGCAGCAATGTGCGGTGATGACCCGTCAAATCCATTCCACAAGTTTAAAAATCTATTTTTAGAGAATGATATTGTACCTAAGATTTTAACTCCAGACAAAAACTGATTTCGTAAAAAAACATCAAAGATTGAAAGGAAAGTTATTAGGATTATTACTCTTTAAGTGTTTTGTTTATCTACTATACGCAAGATCGGCCCTTAGGAACAAGCTTCAAAATCATCATTTAATCTCAACCATTTGGTCGCATGCCACGTGTAAATGTGGAGGTAAAAGACCTTCATTCAACTTGTTCCTCTGGGTACCGAGTGGTGAGCAGTGCGGTATATGCGCACACTCTGAGTAGTGCTGTTCATACACTGCAGCTGCTGCTTATTCCATTAAAAAATATGTATATAATTCATATTTCTAACTGAAAAATGTCTTCTCATTTCTTTCTAACAGGAAAAGTAGATCATCCGTTAGATTTGTGTGAGTATGCTGACTAGGTTCAGCAAACATCATTTGCTTCTTCAAGTTTTTCTTCTTTTTTTTTCTTTCCCTTTCCTCATGATCGGTGGGATTTTACTCTAGAATTGTTACCAGGTACCCAGCTGAATAGATTTAGAATTCATGGAAAATTTGAAGCGTAGATGAGAAACTGAATTTGCCCCAACTTTACCTTCACGTTGTCCTTCCTACATATCAATGACTAGTTCAAGAATTTAATGATATCATAATATTTATTTTTCTAACTAATCAAGATTAGAATTCCTAGAAACGTTAGGTGTAAGCTGACACATTTTAGGGCCTGTTTCAACTGGTTTCCAATGGAATCGCAGCCACCCATAGAATTATATGTGACATAATTGGAGAAAATCAAAATACCAGTGGAAACAAGCCTTATTACATGTGAATGAGAGTTAATTCAGTATTTTTCAAATGGTTTTTCCCATTTTTCAGCTCGAAAACAAGAGATCATTAAACTGACAGAAACACTGATTGCTTCCATAACCAGTGGTGATTATGACGCATATTGGTAAGACTACTCTCATTGGCAATATATTTAATTTTGATTTAGTATCAATTCGAACCTATAGTTTCTGCAGTTTACATCATTACTATGGTAACTGGCTCTCGGGTGAGCTTTGAGTCAGAGTTGAATATGAGTATATAAATCCAGGCCTGCGGTATACGAGTGATCAAAATTCTATTTGAATATAAACATTAGTTAGTCACGGGTGTGGTTGAAATACTTACTATAACCGTGTTTGGTGTCATTTGATACATGAAACCCTGTTAACCATGATGGAGGTCTGATTCTATTTCAGTTGCCTCCTTTTGCCTGAATAATTCCCATAAACATATCTTTGAAATTGAAGATAGTTCCATAATGCGATGTTTCGGGTTCAAGGGACCAGAAAATAGTTAATTGTATCCAGTGTGAGACTAATTAAATTGTTTCACATCGGGAATGAATTTGTAGTATGTTATACAGGATGAATTGTTAGTTCCAAGTTTGTTATAACCGATATAATGTCCGTCAAGCACAGACGACTAACTGAATCTAACTATTAACTGACATTTGATGGATAATAATGATGCGCTGTGTGCAATATATGTGACGTCAGTCGTTACTGTACAGAATCTTGATGTCGATTCTAATAGAGTGATAAGTTGTCTGCCGCTGTCTGTGACGGATATGTAGCCACACTCATCCATCTCATCTATCCCATCTATCTTCTCTTTGAGGCGCACTGGCCGAGTGGTTTAAGCCGCCGGTCACTGGTCTCGTCGATCCAGGGTTTATGGGTTTCAAACCCTGGTGGCGACAGAGTTTCTTGGTCGAAGGTACTTCTCTGGTCTCTCCCCTATTGGGAAAAAGAAATATCGAACCCACTAATAATGCCCTGCGTGGCGCTCATTGGGTTGAGGTAATAAAAAAAATCCCCAAAAAATCCCATGTATCTTTAAATATGAGAGAAATCCAGCAATGATTCAGCCAAAGAAGTAAAGTAAAAGGTCTCGGCTTATAGACTCTTCTATTCATCGTCAGACATGTGGCTGTTTATCAAAACTTTTACACAAGAACTTCACATTTTTGACTGAATTTAGTGTTGGATTTCTCTTGTTATTCATCTTACACAAAGATATTGTGCATCTTCTCAACTACTCATGTTTAAATGTCTCTTGACTTGCGATATTTTCAGCAAATGTGTAGATCCACAGTTAACATGTTTTGAGCCGGAAGCGTACAGTAACCTCATCGAGGGCATGGATTTTCATAAGTTCTACTTCGACAATGGTAAACATTCTATATTTTTCCCCTATACGCGGGGTGATACAGGTATTTGACACAAGCTTCTGAATATTAGGACCCTGTGGATAGTTATAGTACACTCTTATCACTTTGTTGTCCTTGAAATCATGACATTTATATCAACCTACGTTTTTGCCCAGAATGATCAATTTTTTATTTTCAATTTTATTCAAGTGAATATTGTTGATATATCTCTTGAGTGGTGTGGTGCCGTGCTATATCGAACCCCGAGAACTGATTAACACTCCGCATATTACATGTATTTGTTTCCTTTTTCATCTCATTGAGAAAACATTCCCAGATTTGCTGATATTTTTCTCATTTTGCTGATTTGAAGTGATTTTTCTGTTTCAAACTTGCCAATCATCATATCGCATCGATTTTCTTTCCTTTTTTCTCCCGACATCAGAAACTTCACCCCGATATCTCTGAATGAAAGACAATGACGTACTATAAATTATAATCCGTGTCCTGATATTCGAAGCGCGATTTAGAATTTTTGCCTCCAGTTTTTCTTGTACGCCCGCCAGTAGTAAACCCCACCTTACCTCGCATTGTCATTTATCATAACTAACAAATACCTGTTCATTTCCGTGAGATGTTATCGTTTTTCCCCCTCTCGAACACTGTATCACCATCGCACATAACAATAAACAGCTTAGAAATAATGTAGAACAATCACAGTTGCGACTCTGTGAGAGTTCGTAACAAGTTCAGATCTGACCATCTCAACTTCTCTCAAATACTCTCAGTATTAGAATTATTTCTTGTCCATATCCAATTAAACTACTATTTTTGATGTCTGGATTACTCTCATTTTGGGTGAAAATTACTAAAATATGATTAGAGATATATCAGGTAGTATGGTCTGTATTTCTGTTAAATGCAGACTGCTACATTCGTTCTAAGCTGAATATTGTCTAAATGTTGTTTTTATAGGTTGAATGAATTTTCATTTCATTAGTAGAATTTGAATTGTTAGATAGATAACTGTATATGATTTTCTAAGTCGAAATTATTTGCACGTTAAATGAAAATATCTGCGTAAATTAACAACTGATTCGAAATTGAAATAGTAACGAAACATTGTTGCGTAATAAGAAAAGTAGTTGATGTAGATAGTGTTTAGAATGAAAGACACACGAACGAGCGCTGATTGAATTCTGTTTCTGTTTTTACAGTGTTAACCAAGAATAACAAGGCTATAAACACCAGTATTTTGAATCCGACAGTCCATTTGTTAGGAGAAGATGCTGCCTGCATTGCTTATGTACGACTAACACAATACATAGATAAGTACGTTGATCACTTTGATAGTTTTGTTTACCACATATCAGTTGGCAAATAACGATTTACATGACAGACAAAACCTTGAAGTTTGTAAATCCCCTGATTATCTTCTGTTGTTATGCACGGGAAGTCTTCAGCACTAACGGACAAACAAACTATGGAGTCACGTACAACACCCTCTATTGGTGGTCAAACACATGACAGACCCTCGAAGTTTGTAAATTCCCTGATTATCTTTCGTTGTTATGCATGGCAAGTCTCGAGCTCAGGATGACAAACAAACTATGATTTCTTTAAGAGTTTATAGAAAGGTTGCTGTGTCAATAAAAGCATGGTTTATGAAGTATTGCCTCTGTTGTAGGACCGGTACTGCACAGACTAAGCAGTCGGAAGAGACGCGAGTGTGGCAGAGAAAGGATGGAAGATGGCTGAATATTCATCTACACCGCTCAGGAAACCCTTCAGCCGTGAATACACGAATATAGCCACAAACAGAGAGAAAGAAAGACGTTGATGAAAGGGTTGTTTAAACGAATGAGAATAGCACATTACTCACATCAGTCATTACACGACGACGACGACCGCGACACGGACAGAGATGTGCTCGAAGTTCTCATCAGCTCGTCGTCGGTGTCATCTCGTATCGTTCTTTTTCTTCTTCTACTACTTTTTATTGCGCTGCGTTTAAAACCAAAAAAAAAAATGAAACCTTTTTCCGAGAGACGAAAATTTGATAACGTTGAAAAAATGAAAAATAGCCGGCTGTTCACGAGATGTGACGAGATATTGGTCAGAGGACGTGGCGAGACGCAGCTGTAACGCTCGCTGATATTCGCATGCACGCTCGCTCATTAATGATTGACATATGAAGACACGCCCCCGAGTGACAGGGCATGAATACTTATTGAAAAGCGCGTCGTTTTCACACGTTTTAAAAACATACATATGTAAATTCACTTTCCATGTGAACTTTCAAACTTCATCTAGTGATAAGCTATATATTTTTTACATCCGTGTGTGGGTAAATGGGTCAATTTAATTCTCAATATTATTATTATTATGATTATTATTATAATGAGTTATATTTATTATTTCATCCATGGAAGAATGTTAATTTCGTTATACTACATAGCTCTTAGTGTACATTTTTTCGATTGATTATTATAGTAATTAGTATAATTCTGATAGAGATACGAGATGAAATTTGTTAACATTGAATCTTAATCAGACAAAGTCAACCGTTTTTGTCAGTACATGTTAAACTGGGAATATCTGCACTTAAGGAATTTGTGAATCAGGAAAAATCGAATTCTATTGTGGAATAATGCTAGTGGAGTTGACCAAAAAACGAGGATCTCTTAATGACTAAAATGGAAACCTGCCTGGCAAAGTCTAGTTACAGATTGTTGCGCCCTCTACGTTATTTTTGCTCATCCGTATTTTGCAGCCATCTGTATCTCATTCTCTAGATTAATTCATTAAAAATGAGCACGTCTTAAGTTTTATTCTAGAATCAAGTCTGTGGTTAAACTTAGTCTTTAAAACTCGCTCAAGGCTTAGTTTTAGCCTACTTATTTTTCTTCAAAATATTTAGATTATGTATAAGAGATAACACCTATTTCAGCTCCCTATTTTGAATATTTTGTTCGATTTCCGATATAGATATTTATGATATGGTCAATTTCATCCACCCATAAAAACTTACGTTATGATTAGGTTGAAACCCTGGGCCCCAGTTTCACGAAGAGAAGTTGGTTTAGAAATACAAAGCTCAAGTTCGGTAACGTAAGGTGGCTACTGAATTTTTTTCTGTAAAACTGGTGATCTATGGATGAACTGAAGTACATATCATTTAGCAGTGAATCATGACTCGCGATGTGCTCTAGAATTGTGTTGAATTGTGGATATTTCGAACGCAATGAGGTGGAAAGCTATACAATATCGTATATGCATTTCAACTTAAAATCAGTTGGGAAAGGAAATAATTTTTCCATATATAAAACTTATAAACAATTATGAAAAAAAAAAAAACGATTTTGACTCAATGATATTGTAATATTGTATAGTGTACATTTTTATTGTTGTTGTGTGATGATGAATCTAAAACATTTAAACTCCCTCGATCTGCCTCGATCTGCCTCGATCTGCCTCGATCTGCCTCGATCTGCCTCGATCTGCCTCGATCTGCCTCGATCTGCCTACCCTCCTCTTCCACGACATGAAAACAATTTAAAATCAGGGCAGATTCTATTACGACATATTCAGCAGTTTTCAAACAGACCAAACTACTCTCTACTGTGAGTACCAGTATTCAGTCACTACCAGGAACACCTGAAATAGAACTGCAGATCTGTCCCTACCTCGGATCACCGCCCCCCCCCCCCCCCCCCCATGTAGGTATAGATAGGGAGGTGTTCTGTCACTGTCACGTGCCTGGTAGAGGGCAGCACCTCCCTGATATAGGGCATGTAGAAATGCTGAACACTATAATTAATCCAGTATATTATAAGCACAAATAAAGCTTTTAGTATAATGACCGACTGACCTACGTTATGATGAAGTTTAAACCTCGTGATTCAAATTTTCTTACATATAAATCTCAGTGTTCGTCTGTATTTGTAAATAGAAGCAACAAATTTAATATATTCTGCTCTGTACACGTTTCATATATCTAAAAATATGACAACACGGTCGTTTGCGAAGCAATCGCAAAAAGTTTGTCTGAAACATTCGTTCATTTAAAACGTTTTCTCACAAAACCATGCAACTGTAGCGTGCATATATTATTATAATTATCATTATTAGAAGCTATATTTTTTTCTTATTATTATAATATAGTGAAAACGGTGTTGATGATTTATTTTCTGAATGGTTGAATGACTCGTTGCCTGTCTGGATCGAAACTGCCGCAGCTGGCTGATGTCCCAGGCCGAAAAATCATTAGTTATTTTGACCATATTTATTATATGCGATTCCCTCTGAAGAGAATCTCCTCTTTCTCTAAACTAAAGATGAATTTGAAATGCCGCCACGTTCAGTGAATTGTGGTGAAAAACGTATTACGATTAGGAAAATTATTATTAATGTATGATGAAGTGAGAAGGCCATGTGAATAAAATGGTTTCGAATCTAGTCTGACCTAGCGTTAAATAATGAAATAAGTATCATATGTGAAATGAAAAACCACTGTATATTGATAATTATTATTAATATTATTATTATTGACTTGTAAATGTATAAGATATTTTGACAGTTTTCATTGAATCTGATTGTTATATGAATTGTACATGTCACACATAATAAAAAATACCTCTGTAATTCTTATCATGTTAAAAGTACGTTCGTCTCTTATAGTAAAAAATTGTATAATGATATGATATGATATGATGATGATGACTGTTTGGGTGCAATATTTGAATGGTTTTTACCACAATATCTCGCGCTATCTCAATCAGAAATATGCGATTCTCAACTGGATGCAGCAAAATCCCGATCGGTGTTGAAATTAGTAATTTAGAAATTTTAACTAAATTTTTTGATAATCATTTATTGAATGTTAGCACGATACACGTTAGAGATATGTAAAGAAATAAATGTAGATTCTTAAGATGAAAATAGATAAAGTTCACTTTGATGCAACGATGTCTGTAAATCAGTGAGCGAGGGATGTCTGTGTTCAGTTGAGTATCGTATAACTAATGACTTTGAGAGAGTGTGTTATTCACACTAAACACTTTCAAGACATCGTAGCACACAATGAATACATTGTTATTATTATTATTATTATTATTAAAACTAGCACTAAAAACATTGATGAACCTAAAATAAAGGCGTTTCCCATAACGAGGTAGCCTACAATTTAAAGCAGTTCGATGTTCAATTGTCGTATGATTTTTTGCTCTTTTTCATCATTTTCAAAAAAAAAATTTTACAATTTTAGCCATTGAAATGACAGAAAAATGCGAGTATTTGTACTATTATTATCATCATTATTGTCCAACAGTGTTGACAGACATTTTTTGAATCCCTACTTGCTATCTATGAATGTGATTGTGTAGTTGGACTCTATCTTGTCTAGCCTGTCAATTCTTTGGTGGTAGTGCTAAAAATATAAAATAGAATGGTCTATTTAAAGCTTTCATTCTACTGAAAATATTCCAGAAGAAATAAAAAGCATAAAAAGCTCAAATTGTTTGTTTTATGTCTTTTGTGAAATGAGGATAATGAAAAGATCTCAAGGGAAATCGCCTGAATGCTTTTTACCAGTCAGAAGCTTGGGTTAGGGTTAAGCATGTGATCTGTTTGTTTATACCATGTGACCTGTTCTGGCCAATCAGAGCCAGGATTAGGGTTAAGCATGTGGGTCATTTGCATATCATGTGACCAGCTCTGACCAATCAGAAGCCACGATTCATATTTCGACGCCGAGCGTCGAGGCGAGTAAAGCCTAACGCACATCGACGACATCATTTGTCGATGTGAGCGAGCTTACGACTGGTTAGCGTCCATCTATCTCCAGTTCCACCCAGTTGCTCATGTTCTACTTTTGAGCAACTAGTTGTACTCAGTTGCTCTCATATCCGTCGATGTGAGCGCTCCATAATCAACAACACATGGTTGTAACTGACTAAAACAAAGCTATTTGTCACGTGACTTGTGATGCCCTCAAGAATATTTGCTAAACCACATCTCAGTGGCTGTCGATGTGTGCGCTATGGACCTAGCGACCGGCATGAGCCACGCAGTTGCTGGGGTTTACTAAATTTTCGATGTGCGCGGGGTACTCGCTCACTAGCAACTAGTTGTCTCCAGTCGCTTTATCGATGTGCGCTAGGCTTAACGAGGAGAAGATCGTGAAACTCGGGATTAGATACGAACAATCTGGAGACGCTACGGAATCTACAGATCAGTGTAAACTATTAGAGTATGAGGTACGCGGGTAAAAGTGCAGATCCGCACCTCTCGTGGTTGACGCAATCTGCTGAATGACAGAATCCAGGCTAAATTCTTTCTACTCTCTCTAGTGCTCTAGTGAAGATATCTTAAAATTAGCCAATGGCAATGTACTGAATTGCTGATGACATTTTGAATCTGAAACAATGATATTTCATGTAATTGATTGAACCGTTTATGCGGAGAGGTGCGGATCTGCACTTTTACCGGCACGCGAAGATGAAGAGATTTGTAATTTTTTACAATGTTCACTGTATAATTTCACTTGTCACTCAGATTCATCTTTAACTTTACATCAATTGAATTTTCATTCTAACGGTCACATACAAATAGTCGACAATGATGAACATTTTACTCAGTTCTAGTAAATAGTAATACCGGTAGTCAATGTGTGTGTTTAAGGGTTTTGTTGCTCATGTAACTGTTCATCGATCTTTCATTTTTGTAAAAATTAGAATAAACATGTTTTCCTGAAGCTATGAGTCATCGATTTTTGTAGCTGTAATCAGTATCAGTGATTTTGAGTTCGAACCTGGGACGCCCCTGTTTATCCTCTATTGAGCATCAGGACAACTTGGACCACAACTGGATTTGAACCCGGGACACCCCTGTACATCCTCTATTCGGCATCAGGACCACTCAGTATCAGTAATTACTGGGTTTGAACCCGGGACACCCCTGTTCATCGCTTTATCCATCAGGACAACTCTGAATCACAGCAATTGATGGGTTTGAACCCAGGATACCCCTGTACATCCTCTATTCAGCATCAGTACCACTCTGAATCAGTGTCAGTAATTACTGGGTTTGAACTCGGGACACCCCCGTACATCCTCTATTCAGCATCAGGACAACTCTGAATCAGCATCAGTAATTACTGGGTTCGAACCCGGTACATCCTCCATTCAGCATCAGGACCACTCTGAACCAGTTATCAGTAATTACTTTTGTTGAGATATCAACATTTTACCGTACGGTGCTGCCTCTATGCTCATCGTTAGCGGGATTTTTATACACTAACGTTAGTCAACACTGGCAAGCTAAGGTCACGGAGTATAACTGGACAGCACGTCGATTGCCAGAGTTGACATTAGTTAGTGTATGAAAATCCCGCTAACGATGAGCATAGCGGCAGCACCGTACGGTCGGAACACCCCTGTACATCCTTTATTCAGTATCAGGACAACTCTGAATCAGCATCAGTAATTACTGGGTTCGAACACGGGACACCCCGGTACATCCTCCATTCAGCATCAGGACCACTCTGAACCAGTTTTCAGTAATTACTTTTGTTGAGATATCAACATTTTACCGTACGGTGCTGCCTCTATGCTCATCGTTAGCGGGATATCTATACACTAACGTTAGTCAACACTGGCAAGCTAAGGTCACGGAGTATAACTGGACAGCACGTCGATTGCCAGAGTTGACTTTAGTTAGTGTATGAAAATCCCGCTAACGATGAGCATAGCGGCACCACTGTACGGTCGGGACAACCCTGTACATCCTCTATTCAGCATCAGTACCGCTCTGAATCAGTATCAGTAATTACTGGGTTCGAACCCGGGACTTCCCGTACATCCTATATTCAGCATCAGGACCACTCGGAATCAGCATCAGTAATTACTGGGTTTGAACCTGGGACACCCCCGTACATCCTCTATTCAGCATCAGGACCACTCTGAATCAGTATCAGTAATTACTTGGTTTGATACCGGGGTACCCCTGTACATCCTCCATTCAGCATCACGACCACTCTGAACCAGTTATCAGTAATGATTTTTGTTGAGATATCAACATTTTACCGTACGGTGCGGCCTCTATGCTCATCGTTAGCGGGATTTTTATACACTAACGTTAGTCAACTCTGGCAAGCTAAGTCACGGAATATAACTGGACAGCACGTCGATTGCCAGAGTTGACTATCGTTAGTGTATGAAAATCACGCTAACGATGAGCATAGCGGCAGCACTGTACGGTCGTGACACCCTGTACATCCTCTATTCAGCATCAGTACCGCTCTGAATCAGTATCAGTAATTACTGGGTTCGAGCCCGGGACACCCCTGTTCATCCTTTATCCATCAGGACCACTCTGAATCACAGTAATTGATGGGTTTGAACCCGGGACACCCCCGTACATCCTCTATTCAGCATCAGTTATTACTGGGTTCGAACCCGGGACACCCCGGTACATCCTCCATTCAGCATCAGGATCACTCTGAATCAGTTATCAGTAATTACTTTTGTTAAGATATCAACATTTTACCATTCGGTGCTGCCTCTATGCTCATCGTTAGCGGAATTTTTATACACTAACGTTAGTCAACTCTGGCAAGCTAAGCTCACGGAGTATAACTGGACAGCACGTCGATTGCCAGAGTTGACTTTAGTTAGTGTATGAAAATCCCGCTAACGATGAGCATAGCGGCAGCACCGTACGGTCGGAACACCCCTGTACATCCTTTATTCAGTATCAGGACAACTCTGAATCAGCATCAGTAATTACTGGGTTCGAACACGGGACACCCCGGTACATCCTCCATTCAGCATCAGGACCACTCTGAACATGTTATCAGTAATTACTTTTGTTGAGATATCAACATTTTACCGTACGGTGCTGCCTCTATGCTCATCGTTAGCGGGATATTTATACACTAACGTTAGTCGACTCTGGCAAGCTAAGGTCACGGAGTATAACTGGACAGCACGTCGATTGCCAGAGTTGACTTTAGTTAGTGTATGAAAATCCCGCTAACGATGAGCATAGCGGCAGCACCGTACGGTCGGAACACCCCTGTACATCCTTTATTCAGTATCAGGACAACTCTGAATCAGCATCAGTAATTACTGGGTTCGAACACGGGACACCCCGGTACATCCTCCATTCAGCATCAGGACCACTCTGAACATGTTATCAGTAATTACTTTTGTTGAGATATCAACATTTTACCGTACGGTGCTGCCTCTATGCTCATCGTTAGCGGGATATTTATACACTAACGTTAGTCGACTCTGGCAAGCTAAGGTCACGGAGTATAACTGGACAGCACGTCGATTGCCAGAGTTGACATTAGTTAGTGTATGAAAATCCCGCTAACGATGAGCATAGCGGCAGCACCGTACGGTCGGAACACCCCTGTACATCCTTTATTCAGTATCAGGACAACTCTGAATCAGCATCAGTAATTACTGGGTTCGAACACGGGACACCCCGGTACATCCTCCATTCAGCATCAGGACCACTCTGAACCAGTTATCAGTAATTACTTTTGTTGAGATATCAACATTTTACCGTACGGTGCTGCCTCTATGCTCATCGTTAGCGGGATATTTATACACTAACGTTAGTCAACACTGGCAAGCTAAGGTCACGGAGTATAACTGGACAGCACGTCGATTGCCAGAGTTGACTTTAGTTAGTGTATGAAAATCCCGCTAACGATGAGCATAGCGGCACCACTGTACGGTCGGGACAACCCTGTACATCCTCTATTCAGCATCAGTACCGCTCTGAATCAGTATCAGTAATTACTGGGTTCGAACCCGGGACTTCCCGTACATCCTATATTCAGCATCAGGACCACTCGGAATCAGCATCAGTAATTACTGGGTTTGAACCTGGGACACCCCCGTACATCCTCTATTCAGCATCAGGACCACTCTGAATCAGCATCAGTAATTACTGGATTCGAACCCGGGATACCCCTGTACATCCTCTATTCAGCATCAGGACCACTCGGAATCAGCATCAGTAATTACTGGGTTTGAAGCCGGGACACCCCCGTACATCCTCTATTCAGCATCAGGACCACTCTGAATCAGTATCAGTAATTACTTGTTTTGATACCGGGGTACCCCTGTACATCCTCCATTCAGCATCACGACCACTCTGATGCAGTTATCAGTAATAATTTTTGTTGATATATCAACATTTTACCGTACGGTGCTGCCTCTATGCTCATCGTTAGCGAGATTTTTATACACTAACGTTAGTCAACTCTGGCAAGCTAAGGTCACGGAATATAACTGGACAGCACGTCGATTGCCAGAGTTGACTATCGTTAGTGTATGAAAATCACGCTAACGATGAGCATAGCGGCAGCACTGTACGGTCGGGACACCCCTGTACATCCTCTATTCAGCATCAGTACCGCTCTGAATCAGTATCAATAATTACTGGGTTCGAGCCCGGGACACCCCTGTTCATCCTTTATCCATCAGGACCACTCTGAATCACAGTAATTGATGGGTTTGAACCCGGGACACCCCCGTACATCCTCTATTCAGCATCAAGACCACTCTTAATCAGCATCAGTAATTACTGGGTTCGAATGCGGGACACCCCGGTACATCCTCCATTCAGCATCAGGACCACTCTGAACCAGTTATCAGTAATTACTTTTGTTGAGATATCAACATTTTACCGTACGGTGCTGCCTCTATGCTCATCGTTAGCGGGATTTTTATACACTAACGTTAGTCAACTCTGGCAAGCTAAGCTCACGGAGTATAACTGGACAGCACGTCGATTGCCAGAGTTGACTTTAGTTAGTGTATGAAAATCCCGCTAACGATGAGCATAGCGGCACCACTGTACGGTCAGGACAACCCTGTACATCCTCTATTCAGCATCAGTACCACTCGGAATCAGCATCAGTAATTACTGGTTTTGAACCCGGGACACCCCTCTTCATCCTTTATCCACCAGGACCACTCTGAATCACAGTAATTGATGGGTTTGAACCCGGGACACCCCCGTACATCCTCTATTCAGCATCAGGACCACTCTGAATCAGCATCAGTTATTACTGGGTTCGAACCCGGGACACCCCGGTACATCCTCCATTCAGCATCAGGATCACTCTGAATCAGTTATCAGTAATTACTTTTGTTAAGATATCAACATTTTACCATTCGGTGCTGCCTCTATGCTCATCGTTAGCGGGATATTTATACACTAACTAAAGTCAACTTTGGCAAGCTAAGGTCACGGAGTATAACTGGACAGCACGTCGATTGCCAGAGCTGACTTTAGTTAGTGTATGAAAATCCCGCTAACGATGAGCATAGCGGCACCACTGTACGGTCGGGACAACCCTGTACATCCTCTATTCAGCATCAGTACCGCTCTGAATCAGTATCAGTAATTACTGGGTTCGAACCCGGGACTTCCCGTACATCCTATATTCAGCATCAGGACCACTCGGAATCAGCATCAGTAATTACTGGGTTTGAACCTGGGACACCCCCGTACATCCTCTATTCAGCATCAGGACCACTCTGAATCAGCATCAGTAATTACTGGATTCGAACCCGGGATACCCCTGTACATCCTCTATTCAGCATCAGGACCACTCGGAATCAGCATCAGTAATTACTGGGTTTGAAGCCGGGACACCCCCGTACATCCTCTATTCAGCATCAGGACCACTCTGAATCAGTATCAGTAATTACTTGTTTTGATACCGGGGTACCCCTGTACATCCTCCATTCAGCATCACGACCACTCTGATGCAGTTATCAGTAATAATTTTTGTTGATATATCAACATTTTACCGTACGGTGCTGCCTCTATGCTCATCGTTAGCGAGATTTTTATACACTAACGTTAGTCAACTCTGGCAAGCTAAGGTCACGGAATATAACTGGACAGCACGTCGATTGCCAGAGTTGACTATCGTTAGTGTATGAAATTCACGCTAACGATGAGCATAGCGGCAGCACTGTACGGTCGGGACACCCCTGTACATCCTCTATTCAGCATCAGTACCGCTCTGAATCAGTATCAATAATTACTGGGTTCGAGCCCGGGACACCCCTGTTCATCCTTTATCCATCAGGACCACTCTGAATCACAGTAATTGATGGGTTTGAACCCGGGACACCCCCGTACATCCTCTATTCAGCATCAAGACCACTCTTAATCAGCATCAGTAATTACTGGGTTCGAACGCGGGACACCCCGGTACATCCTCCATTCAGCATCAGGACCACTCTGAACCAGTTATCAGTAATTACTTTTGTTGAGATATCAACATTTTACCGTACGGTGCTGCCTCTATGCTCATCGTTAGCGGGATTTTTATACACTAACGTTAGTCAACTCTGGCAAGCTAAGCTCACGGAGTATAACTGGACAGCACGTCGATTGCCAGAGTTGACTTTAGTTAGTGTATGAAAATCCCGCTAACGATGAGCATAGCGGCACCACTGTACGGTCAGGACAACCCTGTACATCCTCTATTCAGCATCAGTACCACTCGGAATCAGCATCAGTAATTACTGGTTTTGAACCCGGGACACCCCTCTTCATCCTTTATCCACCAGGACCACTCTGAATCACAGTAATTGATGGGTTTGAACCCGGGACACCCCCGTACATCCTCTATTCAGCATCAGGACCACTCTGAATCAGCATCAGTTATTACTGGGTTCGAACCCGGGACACCCCGGTACATCCTCCATTCAGCATCAGGATCACTCTGAATCAGTTATCAGTAATTACTTTTGTTAAGATATCAACATTTTACCATTCGGTGCTGCCTCTATGCTCATCGTTAGCGGGATATTTATACACTAACTAAAGTCAACTTTGGCAAGCTAAGGTCACGGAGTATAACTGGACAGCACGTCGATTGCCAGAGCTGACTTTAGTTAGTGTATGAAAATCCCGCTAACGATGAGCATAGCGGCAGCACCTTACGGTCGGAACACCCCTGTACATCCTTTATTCAGCATCAGGACAACTCTGAATCAGCATCAGTAATTACTGGGTTCGAACACGGGACACCCCGGTACATCCTCCATTCAGCATCAGGACCACTCTGAACCAGTTATCAGTAATTACTTTTGTTGAGATATCAACATTTTACCGTACGGTGCTGCCTCTATGCTCATCGTTAGCGGGATATTTATACACTAACGTTAGTCGACTCTGGCAAGCTAAGGTCACGGAGTATAACTGGACAGCACGTCGATTGCCAGAGTTGACTTTAGTTAGTGTATGAAAATCCCGCTAACGATGAGCATAGCGGCAGCACTGTACGGTCGGGACAGACCCCTGTACATCCTCTGTTTAGCATCAGTACCGCTCTGAATCAGTATCAGTAATTACTGGGTTCGAGCCCGGGACACCCCTGTTCATCCTTTATCCATCAGGACCACTCTGAATCACAGTAATTGATGGGTTTGAACCCGGGACATATCCCTGTACATCCTCTATTCAGCATCAGGACCACTCTGAACCAGTATCAGTAATTACTGGGTTCGAACCTTAGAGACGATCAGGAGGTCATCGGCTACATTTTCCGAAAGCATGAAGAAAATAAAAACAATGATTTTTACAAGAGAAACACAAATCTCATGTAATTAATCATGTACTGTTAGAAACTGGGTGCCACTTTTAAAGGCAAAGTTAACTATTGAGGACTCTGCTTCTGTATATAAAAATCAAACCGATCATCAGTGGAAATATCAAATTAGCGGGTGGTGAAATATATATGCCGTCACAAAATATTGCCGAAGGGCACTTAAATTTTAGACCGTACGAACAATGTATTGGGCAATACGGTCTGGGTCCGCCCCTGATGGCTTTAGTGACAATCAAGAAGATTGATAATTTCGTAATTACTCTTCGGCAGCTCAACACTCGCTTCTAACCGGTTAACAAGTGTTAGTGTGTCCGGGTTGAAGTGGTAAGCTGTGCTAACAAAGTTCAGAGTAGCTAAACAGATAAAGAATTTCAATCATATTTATTCTCATACAGTGTACAACAATTATACAAAATGCCAGGTTTGTGCTCGAGGAATTATAACGTAAGCTCCTCAAACACGTGGACTGTATTTCAAAAACAGTCCAACCATGGACGTATAAACTATAAACTAGAGTTTACACATCCATGGTCCAACCATAGACTCTAAAACAGAAACGTCTATGGCCCACAACCATGGACTCTCGAGTCCATGGCTCCCCGCACTAAAACCAGAGATAAACCTGGCCAAATACTCTGGAAAGCGTAAGATTTAATGAATCAATCTGATTTACATTTTTACTCTTTAAAATTTGACCCGGCCGGCCACCTATCTACCAAGGTATTACTTTAAAATCATGATAAGCTAACCATAACAGACCCGGCAGATAGAAATTAACTGATTACAAATTTCATTGATTTATGAAATGACCCGCCTGATCAGGAAAAACAAGGTATCATTTTTAGCCTTATAATAATGACTTAGATTATTCAATAATAAAATTACTAGCTTTTAATATCACATATCATGCAAGGTATTTCAAAGTTTTTATTCAAATTTCCACTGCAACTGATTCATACAATTTGAATCAATAGGAAAATAACAAATTTACACAAAGAATTGTTAACTTTGATCCATAAAACACCGACAATTGGGACTAGTCCGAATGTCTAAGACTATTAATTTGACATTTCATGATGTCACCGGGCATGAGTGACACTTGATTATTTCATGAAATATGAAGCATTCTATCATATCAACTATACAGCAAATGACAATGTAAGAAAGATTTCTGTTTATACAAAAAACTGCAAAACATATCTCTAGCATATAAACATTAAAGCTGGACATAAAACCACAAATTCATTCAAATAATCAATCTCTAATTTCATTTCATTAACATTATTTTTACAAGAAAACTGAAATTTTGCAAACTTTGCTTTGTATTCGAGGAATTATCAGTTCTTCGTTAACCAATGGGTGAACTGTATTTGAAAAAAAAAACAGTTCAACATAAAAGCATTAAAATCAGAGATAAAACCTAAAGATTAACTCTGGAAAGCTTGAGATTAGCTAATCAATCTTTATTTTCATTTTCATTAAAATTATTTTCCAAGATAACTAGAGTTTTACAAGATAACTAGAGTATTTCTAACTTTGCCTGAGATTTTCAAACATTATCAGTTCGCTCATTTAATACAACGTTATTTCAGGGAAAACATGACAATAATTTTACTATCGATAACTAATCACGTTTATAGCTGTTTAACATTCTTTCTAAAAAAGAGTAAAATGTATCTCCCAGATATTATCCCTAAAACAATTAACATTTACAGCAGTGATAGGGTGTGATATATAGGTAAATGGACGCATGATCTTTCATCAGTTATTTGAAGCATTCTATCGAAACAGATATTCTTTAGTGTGTTTGGTTCAGTTAAGGTTTATGGTTATTTGTTTTGTTTATTACTGAGCCGATAGAATGCTTAAAACAACAACAGAAAGGATCTCAAGAGGTTGGGAAACACGGAGAAGGTTGTTCTATGAAAGAAGAACCTTTAATAATTGGATTAAGTTGATTAGAAAAAATGCCTGATGATGAAGGCCCTATATAGAGTATTTACTAATTGTTTGTTGGTTTCATTTATTTTTATTACTTATAATTTAATTTGTTTTTTTTTGTTATGTATTTTTTATTAATTGTTTTTTTTATGTATTTTTCATAATTATGTTCTATGTATTTTGTACTATTTATTACAATCTACATCATCAGGAATTTTTTATCGGTGAAATTATGGGCTCACTTTAAAAAAGTGCTACAAATTCACTGCTGCACCTAAATAATAGTTTATTATAAAACACCCCGATTAGTATGAAAGCCACTCAACCTTATGATGTGGATGACAATGAAAGAAGTTAAAACAGCTATAAACAAAATTAAAACGATCAAAATCAAGCTCAAGAGATCAAACTAATAACGTTCCAATATCCTTTATTGCGTTTAAAAGTTGCAACTGTTTAACTGACTACGCTCTCCCTTTTGAACATTTAGGCTATGCAAATCATTTTCACTCAATAAAATATAAAATAAATCACTATTTCTAATATTAATAATCGAATAAAGACTAAGAGAGTAATTCATTCTATGAACTATATGATTATTACAAATTAAGCAAAGCTATGTTTAACTAAAGTATGAAGCTTATCTGAACTATCCTGTCGATATTATATCTCAATTTACGTGTATTTCAACCGACCTACGAGTCAAACTGATACGCTGAACGCGATCGATACCATGAATTAATGGAGCGTAAATTTTATGAGACTCCAAGAAGGAACTTTAAGGACTTAAATGACTCATCTGTTTAACAAATCTAAACAGTTTGCCTAATCAGTATAAAGAATCAGGAGGATGCCATTTTATTGAAATATTCAAACATGAATAGTTCCTTCTCAGGCCCAGGGCCCAAATTACCTAATTTTAATAATCAACATTTCAACAATTAATCAACTATTCTTTAGTTTATTCCGCCCCTTCAAATAGATAGTGAATTTTGTAAAGACTGATTGTAAAGACACATCAGACTGATTTGTAAAAAGGTGATACGTAAAATAAATCAATACTTCACATATTCTACTGTCGTTGCTGCTCCTGAATAAGTGTTTATAAGATACGCAATGTCTCTGCTGCTCCTGAAAAAGTGTTTATAAGATACGCATTGTCTCTGCTGTACCTGAAAAAGTGTTTATAAGATACGCATTGTCTCTGCTGCTCCTGAATAAGTGTTTATAAGACACGCATTGTCTCTGCTGCTCCCGAATAAGTGTTTATAAGATACGCATTGTCTCTGCTGCTCCTGAATAAGTGTTTATAAGATACGCAATGTCTCTGCTGCTCCTGAAAAAGTGTTTATAAGATACGCATTGTCTCTGCTGCTCCTGAATAAGTGTTTATAAGATACGCATTGTCTCTGCTGCTCCTGAATAATTGTAATGAGAGACGCAACGTCTCTGCTCCACCAATTGTAGAAGAAATCCATCATTGAGCGATAAACCGATAAAGGCTGAATTTCTCATCTAGACTTCAGCAGTTAAATTCAAGTTGGATTCATTCTGCTGACTGTTTTAATCACTAGATTCTAGATGGTTAGTTGATCTTAGTATGGGCTTTTTCTCATAGATGTGATTCAGCTGAAAAGAGTTAAAGACAATATCCTGTATTCACACAATATTTCATATAACATTAATCATAATAATTTCCATGTGAATCAACTTACCTTACAAGATTGCCGAGTATCGGCTAGGATTGTCTTAGTTGGTTCATGAGTTAAATTCGTTGGACTCTTCCATGGTAGTTGATGAATTCAATTCAAGTTGTACCTTCTATGATTGCGGTGTTCATTATCGGATCTCCTAAGTTGGTTGGTTCTTGAGTTTCATTCGAATCGGCCCCTTCTGTGCGCTGTTCTCTAATCGGCAGATTTCTGATGATTTGTTGACCTCAAGCTCTCGTTTGAGTTGGTGTCCCTTACAAACCTACCACACCTGCTGGAAGCGAAACGGCGGTTTTTTTCAAAATCGGAAATCGAAGTACAGATATAGTTGCCTGATCGGCGGTCGTTTTTTTTAAGTCCAAGAACATAATTGGTAATTCGGTTCCGGTTCATTCAAACAATCTTTTATTCTGCCTAATTCTGATTTTGGAAATAACTATATTACAAGGTTGAAGATAATTTTACAATATTTGGTCTTTTTTATGTAACTAGTCCGAAAGTTTAATGATTTTGTCTAACTTCAATTTTTTTGGTCGTTTTCACCGTTTAAATAGTCGAAGCACATATTAAGTGACTGATTGGGGTTAACTTTTTTTCTGCCTAATTCAATACATGGAGATTTTGGAAATAACTATATTTTACAATATTTGGTCTTGTTTTTATGTAACTAGTCTGAAAGTTTACAAGGTTGAATAATTTTATCTATTTTTTTTCTGCCTAATTTAATACATCGAGATTTGGAAATAACTATATTTTACAATATTTGGTCTTTTTTCATGTAACTAGTCCGAAAGTTTACAAGGTTGAATAATTTTATCTATTTTTTTCTGCCTAATTTAATACATCGCGATTTTGGAAATAACTATATTTTACAATATTTGGTCTTTTTTTCATGTAACTAGTCCGAAAGTTTACAAGGTTGAATAATTTTATCTATTTTTTTTCTGCCTAATTTAATACATCGAGATTTTGGAAATAACTATATTTTACAATATTTGGTCTTTTTTTCATGTAACTAGTCCGAAAGTTTACAAGGTTGAATAATTTTATCTATTTTTTTCTGCCTAATTTAATACATCGAGATTTTGGAAATAACTATATTTTACAATATTTGGTCTTTTTTTCATGTAACTAGTCCGAAAGTTTACAAGGTGGGAGAATTTTGTCTAACTTTAATTTTTTTGTCATTTTCACCGTTTAAATTTGTCTAATTTTTTAAAGTTTATTGTAGTTTTTCTCGAGTACGTCTGAAATCGGAGTACATAATTGGGAAATTTGATTCCGGTTCATTCAAACTATCTTCCAATCAGTCTGAAACGGCAAGCTGAAGAAAAGAGCAGAACCTTTTGAGTAGAAAATCCTTTCGAATATCACTGATCATAATAATCATGTCAATTCATATATAAGATCAGCAATATGGATCGATACGTAGATTTTAATAATAGTCTTAAATGATATTTATGAAATTCAACGCATATAGTAATTCATCTATATTCTAAATATCTAAGCAATGGTTGATTATTATAGTTTAACAACAATTCAACTAAAGCATCTATAGTCATCTCTAGGAATACCAGAGTTACAACAAATTTAGTTATGCATAATCAATCTTATCAAATCGTTTTTGAACTGTTTTCTCTTCTATCTTCTTGAAATTCTTGATGTGTCTTTTATTGAAACCCAGGCCCATCATACAGTGCAAACCTGCTAGTAATATTGGCCTATATATATTTCGATTGTCAGCTAAACCCTGTTCGTATTATTAAATTTACTTCATCGTGAGTTAATAAACTTAAGAGATGTTTTCTACCCACAGATGGCGACATCTGTACCCAGTGAATGGTATTCTAATCCATTTCATTAATTCTAAATATTGCTCCTAATATATACAATGATTTTGTAATTATGATAATATAACTAACTGAAGAGTGAGTGCGCTGCCAGCATTGAGCACACTGATCCTATAAGTAACATGGTTCTACAGATTTAAGAAACCTCGAATCATTCCCACAACTTGATAAATCCAGAATTCTGCAAAGCCTTAAAGATTCAATAAATCCCACGCGCAAGAGACAGAGTTAAAACATACCCAGTATTCTTTATATATCAACCGATATTGAATTATACTTATCAACCCCTATGGTTTAGATTTGAGCACTTTTACCTTATATGAAGATGCTGAATTAGATACCTAATCAATAAGTTAATTGATAATGTCCTAGCTATAATTGAAATTGTCTCGGACAATATTTTATATGGGGCTTGAAATTTCTACACGAGAAGAATTTCAGATCCGGTACGAATTTGAATTAATCACTACTATTTGAAATGCTAATTTTGCATCAGAGCTTTTGATACCTAGCTTAACTAACCCAGAAACCCCCAAAACCTAACTGATTCAACAGATCCCACACACACATGTGGCCCAGTTAGACGCAGATGACATTGCGCGATACAGTCGTCTCATCCACTGTGCAATTTTGAATAAGTTTCACTTATATTCATTTCATTGAATTCATTTTGATTAAATTCTAGGTATCTAAGCGAACCATTAATTAGTAATCATACTAGCTATATTTTAATTGTCAGTTGAACAATATTTATATGGAGCCTGAAAATCTACATGAGTAGAATTTCAGATGTGGTGAATTCGTCACTATTTGAATTCATCAGAAATTAAAGATAAAAAAGCACATTTTTAGTGGTAAATTAGAAATTCCCTTAGCCGAATGGCTATATAATCTTTATTTACCTTATATAGTACACTGTGTATAAGGACCAAAAGACCTTGTTATGACCGGACCTCCCTGGTGCGGTGCGAGTCATGATGCTAGAAAATAGTTTGAAGGAGAGGGGTTAGTAAAAGAGAGCTATTAGCAAGAGGAATAAGACCTAAGTTTAGGACATCCTGTCAGAATAAGGCTTTCAATCTGACATACACAGTGAAATTGAAATATTCCCCCTTCCAAATCCAGGAATGTATTTGTGCACAGATTCGATCGGAAGTAAATCTGCGTTAAATGATTTTGGCAATATGTATCAAAACTAATACAGCTGTGTGAAGACACCATAGGTTCACTTAGATACAGATAAATAAATGTGCTCAGATACACATGTATCAGCTACATTTTAAATGTCCATGGAATTAGAAATAATTTCACATAACAATTGAATTAACCTTAATCGATCTAAGTAATACGTTAATGAGTAATTCATCTTAGATTCTAATTTTCAGTTAAACTATATCTTATATGCGTCACTTGACACACAGTATGGCTTTTAGATATTAATTGAATCAGTTAGGTTTGAGTAAATTTTGCAAATAATGAAAAGCATGGCTATCGTCGTAAGCGCGGCAGTAGGCGATACAGAACTGATCAGTCAATGAGACTGATTCACTTATAGATGTGCTCAAATATATTATATATTTCAGCTATATTTCAATAAATATTTATGATATAAAAAGTTTTTGATGTAACATCAAATATTGAATTCATCTTAATTGTGAATATCTAAGCCATTTTTCCTGGCTGTATGCTAATTGTCAGTCAAACAACAATTATCATGCGTCGCCCAAAACGGGACGCAGTGTTTCAGGAATGAATTAAATCAATTAAAGCTTTGGTTTATTCTGGATTTATCTAAATGTTGAGACCAAATCACTGTTTCATAAAGACCTGTAGTCCATAGTTTTCCCCATATAACACCAGACCTCGATAGAGCCCTAGACACTATCTTATGAAATTCATAACTGTTATGTGTGAGGCAGCACACAGTATATATTGTAAAGTATGGCCTCAATCTTAATAAATTTATCAATATATTATTTGTAAAGAAAAATCTATCAACCAACGATAAAGTTTAATTGATATATCTTTAAGTAAAAATTGTCCTATCTAGATCTTGACTGTCAGTTAAACAATAGTCATATGAGGCCTGAAATATCTACGATACATTCGAATAATTTCAAATGTCACATAAGATATTGAATTGTACGTACTTACAAAATCTTTTAATCAATAACTGACCAATCTACATTTTAATTATCAGACCAAAGAATATTTAAGGGACCTCACTCAATCATTTCGTCTAATATTGTAAATATTCAAGCAATCATTGCCTAGCTATATTTCAATTTACTACCGGCCACAGAGCCTCAATAAAGTAGTGCGGAGATGGTGAGCTTGACCAGCGCCTATGCATTCTACCCCAGATATGAAAAATCAACTTAGCTTTATGTATGTATGTATTCCTGTTGCCATGCAGGATGAGCCATGCAAGACTGCCAGGTTCGGCTGCGACAGGTCTTTCGGTGTTTGGTGGTACTTCAAGGTGGAGTCTTTTGTGGGCACTTCTGGTGGGCAGATTTTAGATGGGCCTTTCCGGATTAACCTGAAATGAGTAAAAGAACGATATTCTGTAGTTACACAATCCTTTCCGTATCACGCATCGTTATTTACATGTGTATCAACTTAACTTTCAATATTGCTGAGTTCAGTGTTCTTTTTTGGCATCGTCTTCGTTGTAGTCACCTTCAGCATCTTCTTCTTCATCTCGGGAGTCCTGAAATGAAAAAAAAGAGAAGAGCGATGAAAACCTGGTACGGAACAAAACTAATGTTCGAAAGCTTTTCAGCTCTCCCTCGCCGGTCACATGCCGAGAACACCAGACAATGAGCCAGCTAGGAATATACTGCCCTCTACACGCCCTCACACAGAACGCGAAAACCAGAATGACAACGCCTCACATTCCCCATCTAACTGCAGGATGTACTGGGCGACGTCAGTAACTGACAAACCTGTAAAATTGCACGAAACACAAATAGTGCAGTACAACCAGCTTGACCGGGTTGAGATTCAGGATCTCAACTAGCACCCAAAAGCGTGACAAGAGACTTCATCCACTGACCGAGGTTATCACAAGGACACAATGAAACTAGCACTCACAAGCTGACGAGAGACTTCATCCACTGACCGAGGTTATCACAAGGACACAATGAAAACTAGCACTCAAACTAGAAATCAAAGAGCGTGACAGTAGAATCATCCCTCAGCCGACTCAGAATACCAGAAACAAAGAGCGTGACAGTAGAATCATCCCTCATCCGGGCGGTCACAAGGACACAATGAATGCTAGTAGCGTGACAATCCAGTATAACCGCTCCATTTGTATCCCGCGCAATCCCGCAGATATGCCCGTCATTGACATCACTCAGCACACTTTGTAGATAGGTGGGGGCAGTGAGGCCTCGTCATCCTGGTTTTCGTGTTCCGTATGAGGGCGTGTAGAGGGCAGAATTTCCTGACCGACTCTTTGTCTGACATCCTCGACACATGACCGGCGAAGGAGAGCTGACGCTTTCGGACATTAGTTTTGTTCCAGCAAACGTTGAAATTCGACAGAGAAATCGGCCCTGAAAAATAAAACGGGTTAAAACCTGAAAAATAGAACGGATTAATGAACACTGAACAGTACAGGACAGCACAGAGACAAACAGTAACACATAAAACATAAAGACGTCGTTCCTCAGGAAGCAGGAACAGGAGCAGGAGCGGGAGCGCAGCGAAAATCGCCAGGAGGAGAATCCACGGTAGCATGTTCACAGTGTGAGTAAGCTGAGGTGAATGGTATATGCTTGTGTACACCGTGGTCAGCCGGTGACGTGTTCAATAGCGCGTATGAATGCTATCAACAACTCTGAAAAACCGCAATTGTGTCTCTATTGTTGAATGGATTTACATTATGAAAGGTTCCACCGCCGGGTTGAATACGCGCCAGTAGTCAGCTGAACAATATAGTGGAGGAACTTTAATAAGGCCATGAAATAAATTACTCGATTCCAACAGAGATAACTAACTCACACCATGCACGAGGAAAGCGGTCTATTTGAGTCATCGGGGGAAACCCACTAATACCATGTATTCACGATTAATCATCATTCAAACTGTTATCACGCTCGCTGTTGTAATGTGGTCACATTTCTCTGGTGAAATTAATCCCTTAAGTTCCTAATCTTTGTTTCTTGGTGACATAATGTACGTTCGATATTGACCCTCTCCATCAATGACTCTCGCCTTTCTTTCCTGCCACCTGAAATAATAAAAAGAAAGTATTTCTTAGTGGTTAATTACCTCGGACGGTCAAACATTCACAGAGTTACCCTTTCATCAGTTGTGCCACGTTTAAATATAATACATTATAATGTTCCCTTAAAGAGCACATGCCATCATTCGTGGCTTGTCTTTTTAAACCACATTGTTTGAAAGAACACAATCAATGAACACTAACTGAGCAATTTTTTAAAAAATTTTAAAAAGTTTTATATACTTTGTAAGCTATTTTATATTGCATGTGGGTCATGTGACCAGCTCTGACCAATCAGCTAGAAATGGTGAAGCATGTTGGCAATTTGCGTAAGGTTCCCGATGTTGGTGCAGGGCTCTGATCGATACTTGGTATCGTGAATGATGTGACAACCCACAAGGGGTGTCCTTGGTTCAAACCTGGTAAAATGCCATTGGAATAGATGTCCTGTTTCCTCGTTCTTCTTCACTCTACCCAAGACTCATATCATAACTCTTCTGGTTTACAATCACATTTTTATTGAAACAAATATTTAATATTTTAATTTACAATTGTATCATACACGGTCACGCGGTATTTTCCATGTTTTCTTTACATGTATTTTATTTAATATATGTACAACAATGTTGATAGCCGATTAAATTATTCCGCCTTAAACTCAAGTTCAATGCAGAAAAATCAAGTCTTATTCCTAATAAAATGTAATGGTTCAAATTGAAAACTTTTAAGTTCATTAGTCTGGAATAATTTCATACAACAAATATGAACGATATTTTCAGATATTAACAATAAACACATTGTCATCAATTCACGGCAGTAGAAGTCTCTGATTCAAATTGTTGCCAAAATTACGAGACCCTATCTATCGCTGTTTATAGCAAACATTTACTCACAAAAACAACATCACTACAGCATCCACAAACACATCTAAAATATCTCAACCATAAAAACAACTCGTTAAGAAATGTTAACTACACTGGCAATTGCAACCTCAATTCGTAATGAAAATCACGTTGCAGCTGTTTAAATTGTCAGTGCAATTTTCAGAGGTTGTAATTATTTGTTTATTTCTCTAGCACAGTAAGTAAATTATCTGCTCAAATCGGATGTTTACGGGCCACAAAAGAGTGACATTCGAGCCAGACACGATAGAACAGTTGATCGGATCTGACTTGAGCGGAGTCTACTGTACCATCAACCAGGATCCAGTTCCACGGATGAGAAGTTGAAGTAAGAATTAATTGATTATCAATGAGTTAACTTACAAATCTTAACTCGAAACTATAGAACTGAATCCTGGTCTATAAACATCTTGAATACTCTTACAAACAAACAGCAAAATATTAAATTTCTCCTAAGATATTTGTGTTAATGATTTAAATCAAACTAATCTAACGTAATACAAATATTTGGTATGCAATCATGTTAGACCAGCCATAGTGAGGCTGGTGGAAACAGCCCTGATTAGTGCAGAAATCAAATAGTCAGAATATGGTGCACGCTTTTCAGTTGTAACGTCTTAAAACGATGAATAAATTTTACAATTTACGTACATTTCAAATCACTAAAACTTCAAAGATTTATTAATATACACAAGAAGTAAAGTTTATCTCAAGAAACGTTAAAATGCTGTGAATGATTACTCAATAGACGACCCGTATTCACATGTCATGTGAATCATTACTCGATAGACGACCCGTATTCACATGTCATGTGAATCATTACTCGATAGACGACCCGTATTCACATGTCATGTATCACAGGAATGTGAGGTCTAGTGATTTCTTTCGCTCGTTCAGGGGTACCCTAAATAAACAATAATACAGAAATACATCAATTCTTAGACAGATATCTCATTTGTATTTCATTTGTTAATACAGGGGAGTCTCCTTACAATGAACTTAAGGGTAGCGGAAAATCTGTTATTTGTAACCGATAGTTGAGTGAATCTTAAACTTTTGGACAATCCTGATTTTGTTATATTGGACACATTGATTATCCGCCAAGATTTTGAATCCATTATTACAAACGTTTCCTTCATTATCAATCAAAATGATGTTGAATTATCCACCATCCTTTAAGACATCGGTCCCAAACAGTTGCAGATTTACAGTTCATTATATCTAGGAGGTTTCATTGCTGTAACCTACCTACCTGTGGTGAGATGATCGGAACATTGGCACTAGTATTGATTACATCAGGATTGTTGAGCAGTATAGGAATGTTACTAGCTGTTTCATCTTTCTGCGGTAGAGGTGCGTGTAACACACATTTAGGAGCGTCAGACGGAGTAGAATGCGTCAGTGCCGTTATATTCTTCTCGTCTTCTGATTCAATTGTTACAACTGTTTGATAAAAGAAAAAAACAAAAATTTGTGTTAATATTCAGTGTGATGTACTATGAAACCAGACTGGGAGATATATCTAACAGGGTGGTTCATAAAGTACATAGCGCTACAGAATCTACAGATGAAGACATTTAAACTACACGACATACAAACATCTATCCAAACACCTCCTGCACACTAGAAAGTCAGGTTTCTTACAGGCAATCTAAACTATTCAGTCTTAATCACTGATTTGTTTAGTATCGCGGCCGGATCAGGACCGTAGAAATGCAGATATTACCTGTAGACTCACATGAAGGTGTAGAAGGTAAAGGTGTGGATGGTTGAGGCTCTTGCTGTATAGGAGAGGACGATGTGTCCTGGGTTGAGGTTTTCACTGGAATTGCTGGAAACAATCGAATCAACGATCACATTGTGCACGAATTCATTACACAATACAAGAGAGGAAATACAGACCATAGGGAATTATCATAATACATACCTTTTTGATGTGGTTTAAAAACTTCTTCTTTGAGATTAGGTAAAAACGTATCGATACGATCCCACGTCAATTTCCATAGTTTCGACTCATCGGGATCTCTCAATTCGAATATACCAGCTGTATCCATCACTAGTAACATATTCTTCAGCGATTCAGGGATAGCTTCGTACTAAAAATCACAGTTCAATATTCATCTTATGAATCTATCGAATTTATATATTGACATCGACAAAATGGAATCGGTTTTCTAAAACGAACCAATAAATCGCTATTATCGGCGTGCATGTATTTATCCATGAATTCTAGAATCGTCAACCAGAGGGCGGTGAACGTCGACAGCGACAGAAGCGGCGATAAATGCTGCAGAAAAACCTATAAAATAGAAAAGCAAGTTTTTTGTTACATGAAATAAATTAGATTTACAGTAGATTTACACTTTATCCAAATTAATAGTCCGAACTACGAGAAATCTGGATACTTGATATTCATTTATTAACGGACTATAAAACTATATTTGGATTAAACCGATTTGAATGAAGCTGGTTTGACTGTGAAATCAAAATCAATAGATTATTGCTTACTTTACAGAGTAGAGTAGAAGCTCTCATTCTTGTTTCCTCGACCCCAGTTGGATCTTGAAGATTGAAATTGTTTAACAGTTTTGCGAGAAGCGGAAACATCACTTTATTGAAACACGATTCCCATTCGATCGCCGATAACGTCTGCAAATCGTGTACGAGCAGCGCCCTCTGTAAGTAAGTTAAAGCCTGACTTCTTACTTGTCTCCGTGTGTCGCAGCACAATCGAGCAATTCCTGAAATACATAAAATGTATTCAATATTTGAAGAGTTTTAGAGAACCTGGTGTCAAATTAAACCGAAGTGAAAATAGGTAGTATTTGTACGTTAACTGATTCTATTAGAAATCACAAGCTTTCACTGCTAGCGCTGAGTAGCTTCAGCGGGTAAAATGAAAAATCAAGTTAACTTTCATCACAGTACTTCCTGTTTTCATATTGACTGTGTATTTGAACTGGTTGATACTAACCCTGTAGTAGTGGACACCAACACTGAGCCCACAGTGTACTAGTACCAGCATCAATACTACCATTATTAGATTCATCAGCCCATGAACTAAATATCGCAGCTGCTCGAGTGTGTAATGTATGCATCAGGTCCAATAACTACAAAATCATCATCAATGAAAATCAGTTAAATGTGAAACCCGGTCGAGAACTGTGGAACTGGGTCGCAAACTGTGGAACTATGTCCAGAACTGTGGAACTATGTACAGTGGAACTAGGTGCAGAACTGTGAAACTATGTCCAGAACTGTGGAACTATGTCTAGAACTGTGGAACTATGTCTAGAACTGTGGAACTGGGTCGCAAACTGTGGAACTATGTCCAGAACTGTGGAACTATGAAAAGTGGAACTAGGTGCAGAACTGTGAAACTATGTCCAGAACTGTGGAACTATGTCCAGAACTGTGGAACTATGTCCAGAACTGTGGAACTATGTCCAGAACTGTGGAACTATGTCCAGAACTGTGGTGTTGTTGAATAAGACATACATACTTGAATAGATAACGAATGATATCCACCAGTGACTGTTTCCGGATCAGTTTCATCGTCCGATGTTTGCTGTTGTTGTTGTTGTAAATGACTAGGTGAAGAACGCGATCGTTTCATATTCTTACGGTGTTTCTTATCTTTAGATTTATTACTCACAGTTCGACTCGCTGTACTCAAACCTACGCATATACAAATACATACACACACTTACTGACGAGGTATAGAATATCTAAGATCAGTTGCAGTTCTAAATCAGAGGGTCAGTTTACAGTTACGAGTTAAGATTTGACTCAAAGAGTCAAAGGATAGAGAATAAACTAATTTGACTCAACAGTAAACTGGGTCAGTCACTGCAAAATTGGTTAGAGTTAACTGGTGGACATAAAATATGTCCTTATGGTGATTATGCAATTTTCCACTACATAACTGGTAAAGTTTAACCGACTTTTAATCTACATGTTTCCCGGCGAGTAAAACGTTAAGAATAATACGTACCTCCGTTGAGTCCGGCCTCGACGAACGTACGAATACAATGAACGCAACTCTCGAAGTTATGAGGAGTAACGTGAGCTGCGTCTCGTACGAGGAACGCGAGGGTCTCACATGATTTCATCAATGATTTCATATCGTGATGTTTGATCTCTTCGTTCAGAGCGATGTTATACTGGTTGTTGCTTTGATGAGATTTTTTTGTATTTTGCGTCGACGATGTTTGCGATT
This sequence comes from Tubulanus polymorphus, assembly GCF_964204645.1. Lineage (NCBI taxonomy): Eukaryota > Metazoa > Nemertea > Palaeonemertea > Tubulaniformes > Tubulanidae > Tubulanus > Tubulanus polymorphus. Next base: position 1,463,511 of record NC_134028.1, read on the forward strand.
GATTGGCAGACGACGTTGATGATGATGTCATTGACTGCTCAGAATCCTGTTTATTCACCTTTAAATGAAATAACAACAATTTTAATAAACATTGATGGAAAACTCACTCTGTTTGTGGAATCGCAACCTTACCGCATTATGCACCGTAATAAATGACATAAGCGACCGGTGTCCACCGGCAAATTGCTAATTCAGACTGGTATAATGATAATACACAAAATCCCACAATTGAAAAGAGTCGGAAAAGGTTTGATAAAGCGAAAGGTTTATTTTCACCGTTTCGAATATATCCTAACAGTATTCCTGAAAACGACTATTATGATTAAGTCAAAACATCGAAAATATATCATTTACAAAAGCAAATCTTTTCGGACTCTTTCTGAGAGTTGGATTTTAATGCATATTGACTCAGCTTTTAGTTAAAGTCCCGGAATACCTACCAGTAGCCAACTGCCGCCATCAGGAGCAGGTCTAACATTGAGTTGTGTATTTGTACGATGTCTATTGCTCGGTTCATACAGTTCACTATCACTAGTATACCCCCGATCACTTTCACAATCACCGTGAGTTTGTAATTCACTATCGCTCTGAGCTCCTGAATAAACAATATTTACATTCAGCACACAATCTTTATTCATAGTTCCAGTTCCATGGTTCCTGGTTCACATTGGACTCGAAAGGTTTAAGAGAATTCTATCAATTAATAAACCCATTTCTAATTGTTAATCTTATCTTGTTTAAATTTTTGTGAGTTTTGTGATTGTGTAAATGTAAAGCTCCTTTTAAGAAATAGTTATGATAATCAAATGAATTAAACTTCACTGAGACATGTGAGTCCTATAATTTGAGAAATGTTGAAATTGTCCCAAGATTTGTTCCTACCTGCATCGGATAAAGTTTCCTGTACGATTGAGTCGGACATTTCTTGTTGTAGTAATGGCGGTGGGCTGGCTCCAGCTCCGGCTACCTCTAACAGTGTAAATAACGTATACCAGTCGTCAGATGAATGTATGTTAGCCGCGTTCGTACGTAATAATTCATGCAAACCGTACGATAACTGACGACAAACGCTGTAAACAACACCTCCTTTTATCATTAATAACATCCGTAAAGACGTGAGAACCTGAAAATACAAAACACAAATTAGGTTTCAGTCAATTGTATTCGAGTTTGAATATTGGAAATCTACTTGTGTTCTCCATATGCTGGAACTTTAAAGGAGCAGCATTGATTGCTAAGTGAATGACATCATGGTTGATGAAGTATCAAGGCTTTCGATACCCAAAAAATACAGAAAATTAAGCTTAATTTTGGTGTAATCTTGATATATTTAAAAGCAATTATCAGCATTAATAGAATATTGACATCAATTATGGTAGAGGGGGATATGAAAATGAAAGGGATGGCCCCCTCTTAAACCTGAGATTATTCACCTGTATTGAATTCAACATCTTCAGATAAATTAGAGACAGTATTCATAATCAGTACCTGTGAGGCTATTATCAGCATTAATAGAATATTGACATCAATTATGGTAGAGGGGGATATGAACATGAAAGGGGTGGCTAATTTTCAGCGGGGGGATATGAAAATGAAAGGGGTGGCCCCCCTCTAAAACCTGAGCTTATTCACCTTTAATGAATTCAACATATGCTCAGATAAATTAGAGACAGTATTTATAATGAGTACCTGTGAGGCTATTTCTTCACGACGTAGCAGTCTGATAGCGATACGTAGCAGACCGACGACTGTTCGTTCGATAAGAAACGTCGGTTCACTCGCATTGACTAGAACGTTATAGAAATGATCACGAATTGATTGCCAAATAGGACTCACTCGATCTCTACAAATAAACAAACAGATTACAAATCATTCTTAATAACCGGACGTCAAAGCTGAATGAATGATTGAATAGTTTTAGTCACCTGTTTTGTAAAACAACTCTGATCAACAATTCCAAATAAAATACCGAAGCATCTTCGTCGAATGTTGTTCCCCCGAGCGAGTCGTGATGAGCTATATGACCTTGAGCGGCGAACAGTAGAGCCTGAATCATAAATAAACGTTACAGAAATGAGTTATTCCTATCGCTCTGGTAGGAATATCCATCTATTCATCATTGTTCGTACCTTAACGAGTTCTTGTAAAGAATCAATACGTAGGAATTTAGTATCGATTATAAGCTGTTCTAAATGACATTCACGTATACAATTGTGAGCTTGTTTAATCGCTTCTTGATCTTCGGGACTCGGACCTCTCTGATTCGCCGGTTCAGACAGAGCGAAATACGAATAAAACGAACTGAACACACCGGACTCGGCTCTGAATGAGACAATAACATTAAATATTCAAATCATAGAATAGATTATTTCATTTTGATTAAATTTACGCAGTGAAACTCACTGAAATTCAACTGTACTAATAAACATACCTGGAGGCGGGTACCTCTTCTCTTATTAATGAAACTCTTCCGGTCGGATCAATAAAATCTTCCACTTCGACCAGTATTTTAGGCAGTAGTTTAGCTCTGTACAACTGCAGCAGACAATCGAGAATATTCTTCCAACCTTCTCGTAGTATGTCGCCGTGACGATGAGCCAGACCGAACACCGTTTTCGCCGCTAACTGTGCTTTTTGATTATTTCCGAACGTGACCGGTATATTCTCCGGAGACTGTCGATAAAATAAACGTGAAACGATAAATAAATCCTCGCTGAATCGATTGAATTACTAATGATAATGATTCAAACATACCTCAGCGTTACTGAGTAGAGTAGTGAATTTACACAACGATATCACGAGATTGTCAAATACATCGCTGAGTCCATAGTGAGCAGAGATCATAGCACATTTCCTACATATCAATTCATTAAAACATGATACAGCTTGATACAGCGCGAAGCAGAATGAGGGAGCATGATTTAGCTTGATACAGCCAGATACAGCTCGGTAAAGCATAGAGTGAATTCTCGAATATATCAATCACTAGTTGTCATTCAACTTACCTAAAACCGGAGATTGCCTTTTGTATAATCGTCTCATCCATACTTTTATCAAATACAAAAGACAAAGCAGCGACAGTCGGACCCCAAATCAATGTGAATAGATCGTGATCAAATGATCCATTTGGGGCATGGATGAATATCCCTTCTTTACTGGTTCCACGTCTTAACAGCACCTTTAATCATTACAAAATATTCATCAACTCATAGTCACATTTATAGAAATACAGAACTATAACCCTAGACTAAATACATGCATCACTGCTTACCTTCCATAGATAGTTCTCTTTTACCAGTCCAGTCTGTTCTGCTGGCATTACTATTTCATCAGTCCTAAAACATGATCGCAGCAATTTAATTGAATATGAAAACAGAGCATGGATTTCATTTCAATCCCTGAAATACCCGTGCTAGACTGAAACTGACCTTATTGCTGCATAGATTTCATCGAGCATTTCACCATCAAAATCAACCCCACCATTGACACCTTTTACATTCCGCTTAAATTGCTGAAATATCGAAACATCTCACGATAAAAAGACTGATAAATTTCCGACAAATAACCACCTAGAAATATGCAGGTTATTACAGATATTAGCTAATCCAAAATTCCCTAATTTTCCTTGTCGAAAATTCCCTACATTAGATATCTTCAGTGATACCGATACCTCTGTTCCTTATCGAGAATTTCCTAATCCTTGTGCCACTTGTCACAAGACGTCAAAAATTCAAATTCCCTTGAATTGACAATAGAAATTAGAATTTTCTTGAAGATCTATAATTTCCTATAAATTTTCCTTATCAAGAGGTTCCTTGTGCCACTTGTCACCAGCAATGTCGCCGAAAACTCAGTTCCCTTATTGACAACAAAAAGAGTCCGAATTCTGTAATTTTCTCATGGATAGTAACTTACGTGAACTGTCATTGGTATATTTTGTTTTTTAACGTTGTGATTGTGTTGATCGACGTTCAACATGATGACAGCGTACGCGAGAGTGAACGCGGCATCGACGTTCGCGAACGGTTCTCCGTTACTACGGTGCCAATGTTCGGCGAAATGTTCCATCAGATACGATATAACCGGAGCTTCCCCTGGCAAGCGGAACGATTCGAGATATAATCGCAAAGCTTCATCGACTCGCAGATCCTCGAACATGAAAGACCTATAAAAACAGACAGTCGTCAGTCAGAGCAGTGAAAACGATCAGTGTACAGTATACTGTACTTGCCTCGGATGTTGCAGGACCAATAAAGTCTCTGCGAGGTATGTGAATTTCGGGGCAGTCAGGGATAGATTGTTATCATGTAAAATGTGTAATATGTCAAGCAGCGAACGTGATAATCAGAGGCAATTGACTCAGGGGTAAACAATGGATTGTTATCATGTAGAATTTGTAATATATTGTCAATTGACTCTGGGGTAAATACAGTCTACTGTAGCTGATTACTGATATTGACTCCGGGGTAAATACAGTCTACTGTAGCTGATTACTGATATTGACTCCGGGGTAAATACAGTCTACTGTAGCTGATTACTGATATTGACTCCGGGGTAAATACAGTCTACTGTAGCTGATTACTGATATTGACTCCGGGGTAAATACAGTCTACTGTAGCTGATTACTGATATTGACTCCGGGGTAAATACAGTCTACTGTAGCTGATTACTGATATTGACTCCGGGGTAAATACAGTCTACTGTAGCTGATTACTGATATTGACTCCGGGGTAAATACAGTCTACTGTAGCTGATTACTGATATTGACTCCGGGGTAAATACAGTCTACTGTAGCTGATTACTGATATTGACTCCGGGGTAAATACAGTCTACTGTAGCTGATTACTGATATTGACTCCGGGGTAAATACAGTCTACTGTAGCTGATTACTGATATTGACTCCGGGGTAAATACAGTCTACTGTAGCTGATTACTGATATTGACTCCGGGTAAATACAGTCTACTGTAGCTGATTACTGATATTGACTCCGGGGTAAATACAGTCTACTGTAGCTGATTACTGATATTGACTCCGGGGTAAATACAGACTACTGTAGCTGATTACTGATATTGACTCCGGGGTAAATACAGTCTACTGTAGCTGATTACTGATATTGATATTGATGATGAAACTTACTTCACAAAAGCCTCTAGAACCTCCTTATTTTTCTTACTGCTGATATATTCTCCGATCATTTTCTTGTCGAGTTTCGGATTTTCCTTTAAGAATGTGACGATCTCTCCGGGAATCAGAGGAGTCGATAATAACCCGTTATCCTGTAGGAACGCGATACCCTTCGCCGGTTTCACGTTGAACTGCTCCGAACCGGTTTGTAACAGCTATGAATAAAACGATGTAATGTTTTAAAACAGTCGTGAATTTCTCAGAAGAAAATGAAATTCCTGATTTTCAGACGAACCTTCTTCTTGCGTTTAATCGCGGCTATTTCTTCCTCGGTCGGAATTTTCAAAGATACTTTCATTCTATTCGGTCGAATCGTTGGACCTTTTTTCGAAGTTTTCGATGAATCGTTGCAATCATCGAGTTCCTTCCCGAGGGATGTGGCAGTTTTCTGTCCTACGGCGTACCCGGATACAGGTGGTGGCGGGGGTGTCGTGTCGTAATCTGTGTAAGATTCCTCTTTTTGCTCTGTCATGAAATAGACAAGAAACTGGTTTAGTTTGCGATCAGGATCCAGTTCCACAGTTGTGAGTTAGAGTTAACTCTGAGTTAAAATTAGTTCATTCTCAATGAGTTAACTCAGGGTCAAATTTTAACTCCGAACTGTGGAACTGGACCCAGACTACTTAGAATTTGAGGCCATTTTTAAGTGAGAAGTATCTATCAATTTACCTTCTCCGTTCTCTAAAGCGAATTTGACCGTTGAAGTTTTATCAGACTCTGAGTCGTTAAGTTTAGTAGCGTTCAGTATTCGACTGTGGCAATGTTGTTCTATACTATCAATAACCGTAAGTAAAGCGTCCAATGAAAGCAAGTGAGTTGTGTATAATCCGGACACAGGAAACGCATTCTACATAAATAAATCAATATCATTATTATTTCATTCATTTTCAATATTTCAGGTAAAGTTCAGGACCAGCAGTTTTGAGTAAGAGTTTTTTCAATGTCGACTGTGGATTAATGTGACACTAACCTTTGAAAGTAATTTCGTTAAATCTTCGAATAAATTCGAACAGAAAATATCACAGTCATAATTGAGATAAAGTTCAGTAACGAGTCCGGGAATTCTCCACAGTTGAACGACTGATTCTAAAGCTATTTCTCTCTGTTCAAACGATATTCGCGGAGATTCAGACACTATAATATCCATCAACTTCGTCAGATAATGCTGTAAACAGAAACATCCATATTAAAGCGCATTTTAGACCCTCGACCAAACAAAAATTCCCTGATTTTATTTTAAGATATCTTCAATGGGGGCTCTTTCTTTTCAAGAGGTTCTTTGCACCACTGATCACCAGCAAGAACAAGACACCAAAATAAAATTCCCTGATTTTCAAGAAAAGAGTCAGAATTCCTTGATTTCAGTACAGGGAAAAAAATTCATCCAGAATTTTCTGATCTCCCTGATCTGTGAGAGCCCTGGAGTTTTATCGAGACAACCCCAAATAATTTGTTCGTTTTAAAGAAATAAATCGTACCTCTTGTTGAAATTTGAGGTGGCTACGTTGTGACTCAAACAGTAGAAAACACACTCTGAGAGCGCCGTTAAATAAAGACAATCGTTCTGAATGAAGGAGCTGAAAATAGGAGGACAAATAACATATTTCAAAAACAGTTTTTGACTGATGAATTCATCTGACAATATACGGAGTATTTGATATTTACCGAATAGAGATTTCTGCATAATTCATCTTTAACGAGACTCAGTAATGAGTTAAACTGTCCGATATAATCAGCGCCAGATTCCAGTCCAACCGTTAATAGATGTAAACCCATGTGTATCATGATGTCGTTGTTATGGCGATCGATAGGATTGATTAACGATATTAGGAAACGGAATAATTCGCGTACACACGGCAGTCCATACGGTATCAGCGGCGCTCCTGAAAATAGCTCATAGTTATTGGTCACGAGAACATACTGTATATTCCAGCCAATAAGCCGATTTTTACCCCTAAATAATCATGATCCACTGAAAGGATAGTCAAAATCATATCAGGGACGTGTAGAAACGGTGGGATCCTGTTATTATCGTATCCTTAGAAAACGGTTCTTTTTTTCTCACCTTCTTTTTGAAATTGTTGCGGTGTAAATCGGACTCCGCGTGGATTCACGAAGTCCGAGTCTTGAATCGACGAGGCAGCGTCGGAGTGAATCGATTCCTGATCATCACCGATCTCAGACGGACAGCTCACCTCTGAATTCAACTCTGTTTCACTATTACTCGGCTACAATAAACACAGCCTCAGATAAACATCAAATAGAAGAAATTCTTTCTAAATTGTTAAAAGCCCAAAGATATTTTTCTAACCTTCAGAGTAGAATTTGAATCATCCGCGATACTTAACGAAATGACATCACATTTTTCATCCGCTGTTTGTTCTGTGTCTTGCTCATCGTTGACCAGTTGACCGGGTTGTTGACCGGTATCGATGTTTCTATCGTCCGGTTCATCGCCCCCGGTCATTTCATCCGTACAAACAATCGTGACGTCAGACGACACCGGGCAGCTCGCTTCAGATTCCGTTTCGTGTTCCTCCTCGTAACGCTCCTAAAAAATATCATCAGTTCATTTTCAACATTGATGATCAGATTTATTCACAGAAAAGTTTATGATAAATCAGGACAATCTGTCGAACCTGAGTCAGATATAAGAAGAAAATTGAGCATGATACCTATGGGTTTGGATTATGGTAACAAAAGTGTACCCTATTTCAACTTCTGTCTGATATTGGCGCCTTTTTCACAGTTCTCAGTGAAAACATTTGAAATGCAGAAATTTTAGCGCCAAAATCAAATGATGAACCTAATGAAATGTTTGAGCGGCTCACCTGAAAACTCTCCTGTATATCGACCATGTTTTTAGTAGCGGAAGGTGCTACCGGTGTCGTAGCTATCACTGGTTCTGATACACTATCTTCGATATCTTCAACAATTTCACCAGTTGAACTGCCGTCTGCCGCTGGTCGTCCTGTCGAGTCGTCTTTCAGTTGTTTTTGATGCGCACGTTTATGATGAGGTTTCGGAGAACGTTTTTTCTTTTCGCGACGAGCGGCGTCCATACCTCCAGCTCTCATCTTCAACTACACAAACAAAATACACATTTACTGATCATTTCACATGATTTGCTCGGTTACAGTTAACTAGTGGATAAATGTCATAGTGACCTTTGAATCAACCACCAGTTAACCAACCAATTTCACACGATTTGCACTGATGGAAACAGTCACTCAGGTGGTTACAGTTATCCAGTGGATAAATGCCTTAGTGACTATTGAATCAACTGCAGACCCTGGTCGAAAAAATTACCTTTTTCGTCAGATTATGCACCCATTTGTTATCCTCTTTAAATTGGGGCAGTCTAGAAAATAATAACTGCACCATATCCATCAATGTGTGTTCAGCTGACTTACGCAATAACTCTGAAATAAAAACATTCCACACTTGAGATTTCAATGTGCTCCACGGAGACAATTTATCCGGAAATGACTTTTTGATTCAGAATTTTCTCGGGGAAGGACACAATACGTCATTACTCACCGCTGAGTCTCATCTCAAAACAAATTCGAAAACATGACTGCATTATTTCACAAACCGATTCATTCGTTAGTTTCGCGCCGGCCGGTGTCAACAGTAACGTTCGTAAAACCTATACGTGCAAATTCATTATAGAAATTATCTTAAAACCAGTGAAATAGGGGCGCCACCTGTAGACATATCGATGAACTATACTCACGTGTAAGATCTTCATAAGCACGACCTCGTCTGAACCGGGATCAGTGCCGACGAACCGAGCGTGGGTGACGGCGTCAGCGATGTTTTCAATAGCTGCCGTTGATGAATCATACGTCGGTTCTAAAAACAAAACGAACAAACGTCATTTAAATTCAGTTTCATCGATCAGAGTTCTTACAGATTCCCTGATTGAATTATTAGATATCCTTGTGCCACTTGCCACCAGCAAGAACAAGACGCCAAAGATTCAAATTCTCTGACTTTCAAGAAAAGAGTCAGATTTCTTTGATTTTCCGATTCGGAATTCCCTGATTTTCCGTGATGTCCCTGATCTTTAAGAACCATATGATTCATATTTTCATTCCGATTTAATCGCAATACACGATGACTTACCTACTAAACCGTATGAGAGGAATTTATTCACTGAAGTCAAAGCCAGACCAGTTATCGGTCCAGTTGTATCTTCAGAACGAATTACATCCAAAAATGGACTGAGAAATACATTCGGTTCGATTTCATCTAATTCTGGAAAATAAAATCAAATATTTTGAGAATCTATCACCCAGATACATTAAAACCACTGCATCAGAGGCATGGATCTTACAAAGCCAACCCAACGGACAGAGAAATTTAGTGGAACGCTTTGCAGTTTGGATCTGTTCGCTAAACTCACTTACTGTTTATTCATCATCATTTGGTTGTATTAAAATTTACATTTTCCATATACATACTACATTATATCTGTTTGCGATGAATTAAATTTGAGAATCAAATGAATAGTGAATAAAAATACTAATTGAATTATCATCCATCAAATCAAAATAATATCATCATCATCTAAACTAAATTAACGGGATAAAAATCGACGTAAAACGATAGTTTGTAGTAAAACTCCTGATGAGGTGATGGGTGTAAGGGAACCTCAGTCAATACAGGCTACTCGACTGTGCTCTAGTATCTACAGATAGATATAGCAGGGACTAATATCTCTCGTGCGCTGCTTAAATCACTTACCAAATTTAGAGATAAAGAATTTGCGTGCTGGCAACAACATACAAACAAACAAAGAAGAGAACGGAAAATAAAACTCTTTCAACTCAGATGAAGAGAGTTCTTCAGTTCGAAAACAATGTTAGTAAGAAAATAAAGCGGAAAAGATATAAAGTAATTAATGAAAGTTAAGTAGGTATGATATATGAGTATATAGAGATGAATACTGCACCCTGATTTAGTCTTACCTGATAAATTATTGAGTATATCCTTCAGTTGAGAGAAAGCGTTTAATAATGGATCCTGTTCATCATCCTGAAAACACACATGAAATCATTAATAAAACATCTAAATACCGACTCTCCTCCCTCCGCATGTGTCACCTTCAGCTTAATGAGAAAATTGAATTTTATCAATTACCTGATGACTATGCGCTGACCATCTGGACGTTCTTCTCATCGCCGTGACGACCAGATTTATTTCACCCTGGATAATGTACACACCATTTTTTGGAGGCGCCATTTTAACCGGTGTGTACTGAAAAATAAAACAACACACAGTGAGTGACGGCTGAAATTCACATGCTATCAACCCATATTATTGTGAAGAAATTGAAGAGAAAATTTGAAATGATGAAAATGAACGTCTAGAATCTAAGATGACGAAGATGACTTGCTGAGAAATGCACTGAATGTGACGACATGAAATAGATCATAAACAACTATTAACATCGCGAGTTGATCATTTCTCTTCAATTATCGGGGGAGCAACTACCCCCTGACCCCCGCTGGCCGTGCCAATACAATTGTTAGTATTTTAAATATTCTAATACTAGACAAACCATCGTGCAATAATTAACCTACTGAACCTACGACCTGGTGCCTAGTATATATTTTATTCTGTAAACCACAATTTCAGTAAAATGGATGAAATGTTGTGATCTTTATTCTCAAGACGAGATCGATAGTTTTGAGCACGGTCCTGCAACTAAAATTGTGGTTATTTGTTTATTTAAGTTGGATTTACGAAATTACCAATCATCAATATTGACTGTGACTGACAAAGTATCAAACGAGTTAAGTGGAGACATACCGACCGGTATGGACACCGTGTTAACAGGGATTGAACATGTAGCCTATTATATAATAATTTCTATAGTCTGAGAATTATGAGACACACAAAAATTAGTAGATTAAGTATTATGTATTATATACGGGTATACATTATATATGAACCTTCATTTAATAGATATAAACGCAAAATATATTGTCCTGTTTTATAGAGGATTACTAGGTCTATAACCCGCTATTGGAGTAGACCGCTCTGTTGTGTTTACTATGGAATATATGGGATTGGAATCCCCCGTATAAGTGGAGGGGTGGTGGGTGGAAACGTGCAAATACATGACAGTTATATATACGTGACTACAATTCAAAAATATGACGAACATCTTACGTTTAAATATCAAAGTGGCTTTTTTTACGTCTCCCGGCAGAACTTCTCACCAAGGCCCTTCTTAGTCTTAGGCCCTGCCTACATCTTTGTCAATAAGGCAGCTTTTTGAACCGCAGAAAATAAGGGGTTAAAGTTTAGGGTCTAGAGGGATTAGGGCCAAGAGTAAGGTTTCTTAGGGTTAAGGTAAGGTTAATATACGTCTTTACGGAGTTAGTACTTTGGTCGAGTACTAGGCTATAATAGAATAATGCTAAGGGTCTGGCATCTGGCCTAATAAGCTCTGGTGGTAAGAGCGCTACAACACAAGCACTGCAGTGACCAAACCCTGATTTTGGTGGTTATTTCTCAGAAGTATGACGCATGACTGACATATGATGCGCCGGGAAAGACTTTAAAATACGTTAAGTGAATTGTTAGGACGGGAGACGTAAATATAAAAAGTTCGTTATAAAATATTCATCAATCATAAAAACAAAACATTGACAACAAAAAAAATATATCAGAATCTTTCAATGTATGAAACTTTTCAGGGTTGAAATCAAAAGAACGATATTTTTCCGAATGATGATGAATTTTGGTTTTAGCTTCATTTGAGAGATTCTGTTCAATTCTGTTTTTAACTGTCAACAAACATACCAACATCTTGTTGATCATTTCTTCTACAAAAAATCAATTGAATTAAACAATAAGGCTGTAGTAATAATGAAGTGACTGCCGAAGTCTGCGCTGCTATACCCCCTCCCCAAGATTTTGCTTCCCTTGTTTCAAACCGTATAACTAGGGATATTTTACTAGAATCTACATTTCTGATAATATATCATTTTATCAGGATGTGTTTTTCTGGAAGGTGGGACGGGGAAGGACGGGGGGTTACCCGAGGGATATGCCGATAAGCCGTTTGGAAGTGATTATATTAACACCACAAACTCCTATGACGATATTTAATAATTTCCTGTCGTGATTATTGTTATCTAGTGGACCTGACGTTATTATTCTTACGCCGGTGATATCGAAGGCCTTCAACAGATGATAGCCTAAATACTCTCTTTGCTTGCTCTTGTTTAAAATATATAGAGGAAGGAGTTTCACCTACCACAAACACGACACACTGACTCTGACTGCTATATAAACTGCTGCTGCTGCTGCTGCTGTCACCAGTGTTAGTAGTATGTCAGTGATTTAGGCCTATATTTAGTCTTTCCTCGCTCTATTTTACTAGTCTTTTTGCGACGACACAGACAGGACGAATAGTGTCCACAATCCGGTATCAATCTTCTTTTTAAAACAGTCTATTTTCTTGTTGTTAAGATAAACCCTGCTATAGTTTTAATGCTTCATCGTAATAGCTAACGGGCTAGGGTTTTAAATTCCTCCACTGATTCATGACATTTTATCATCGTTCAACAGCTGTCAAAATTGACGTGACGTGGTGCGCATGTGCATGTTTCCATCAGTTTCCGGGTTGGTGGCAGCACTGTAGTGAACGGGTGGCTCCGAGCGAAAATATACCCACAGCGCACTTACCTCAGTGTATGTGGGTTCGAGTCCTGACTAGAATCATTTTAATTGATAATGAAGCGTACCGTGGCCTTTTAGACTATGTTTGTATGTAATCTCGCGTATCTATTCATTTACTCAGTACTCCCTCTTACGTTGGTGTATTGAAACTGTCTTCTAAATCACTGACTGAAGACAATGAAAACTCAAGTATTGAAAAGATCTGTGGCCCCGGTTGCTCAGTTCAATTCCAGTTGTTACCACTTAACGACTTGTTAGAATCCTAACGAGTCGTTACATGAGATAAACAACCTACCCATACACAAATAAGGGCCTTTATAAATAGCACCGATACCACAACATCATCAGTTACATGAGCAAGTGCCGCTGCGCCAAGATGTTGTGTACTTTATGTCTCCACTGCTCTTATTTTCTAAAGTTATGGTATGAGTCCATCATAGTTCACCGATACGACAAACCGAAGTAAAAAACGAAAAATCATCATTAATTACGACGTTTTGTTTTTTATTTGTTGGATGCACCATTTTTACGACAGATCCAAGAAGTAACAGTATAAGGCTTTATACAAAAGTATTCAAAAATAATCAACTACCTAAACACGATAACGTAAACACATTACCACTTTACGATTACGGGTAACTAACGATCCGATCCTCATCACATACAACAATACCACCACATCTACTCAATCGTCATCTTAGAAAAACATACAATAGTTGCCATTTGATGTATAGGCTCAAAAATGGCAGAAAAACAACACAAAGAAAATTGGTAAATTTAGAAGCAGCAAAAATGGTGTATAATATTGCTTGCCATGAATAGCAAAAAGTAATGGTTAGGATGGTAAGCTTGAAAATGGAAGCTTGATATGAATTCAGATCTCTAGCGATCCAGCACCAGACATAATACAAATTACTTAACAATCGAGGGGGTTATAGGGAGAGGTTATCAAATAAAGTGCCATCCTGCGGCCCGATACGTACATGGGGAAGGAATTGAATTAGGCAAGATTTAGCGAATGTCAATATGAATGGTCCCCGACCCCCGAGTGACCCTCAATCCGTAGGAAAATCATTCATGATCGAAAAATTATCGTACAAAAAATTTCTTCACAGCTGTATATTTTCTATGGTCCGATTCGACAATTAGCAGCGGTACATAAATACTAAAAATACATTAATAATCCAACTAACACATGTACATCGGACTTTAACATGCGCATGTTATAAATAAATCAATAAATAATTATAATCATCATTAATCGCTACATGTAAAATCACATATTAAACATGACATAACGAACATCAATTAATTCGAAAGTGAAATGATACTAAAGCACTTGGAAAAACTTCACACGTAATATCTCAATAACGTTTTCCTGATTCTCAATAGGTTTCTTTCGATAAAGACAAATTGGTTTTGACCTGATCTGATATATTTGAGCTGCAGAAAAAGTACAGATTCAAATTACAACATTCAAAATACAGCGAACGCACATCGATGTAGACAACAATTAATGATCAAACAGTCAAACTCAGTCATCATCTGAAAAACCGTCACATTATTGAAGTCTAATATTTAGAATCTCAATTGTATTTCAGGGTCCGATCTAAGCGCTTGTCCAATTGCCCGGGACAAGTATATTCTCATCAGGGCAAGTACCGGTAGGTTATCATTATCACTTGTCCCCCGGGCTAGTGCAATTTTATGTCTCAAAGCTTTTTCCCATTCGATACGACGGATGATAGTGCCACCAATCATACTGCCAGTGTAGGGCAAGTAGTTTTTGGAGCAGCAAGCGAAATTTCAGATATGCTTCCCCCTGGGCAAGTACCGGTAGCTTTCATTCCTTAGATCGGACCCTGTATTTCAAATTCAATTTACTGAGTCATCATTTGGTAAAGTTAATGATCGCCCAAACTATGAAGACTTTAGCTGTGAGTTAAATATATGAATGATTTATGAATTAGAATGATGAAACGGTGATTGATTATAATCAAATGAAGACGGACCGTGACTGAGACTAAACGACGCGAAAATACGATCTTCGTTCTTTTTCGGCGAGAGTTTAATCGGTTGTTTCGGAGGAAGTTTAGGCGGCCGTAAACTAGCCGGTCGTTTAACCGGTGACGACGATAGACACGGTTTATTGATGAATGGAGATCGAGAGCCGGATGAATCTAGATTCGATGACATCGATGATCGTTTGGAACCCGGAGTTAGCGAACGTGTACGTGATTTAGCGGGTTTACGCGTAGCGGGAGAACCCGGCGTCGCTGAGACTCCTCGGTGCGGAGATGTACCCGGTTTTTTGCCGGTTAAATTCGGTTCACTTTTAGCGAGATTACGTTTTAAAGGACTCGCCGTACGTTTTGTAATGCTATCCGCTTTTGAACGTTTTTTCTGAACGGCCGATTTTGAACTAGAATCTGGACGTTTATCCGAGGGTATAGACGTTCTCCGTGGCGACGATTGTTTGTCCGATTTGATCGATGAAACCGATTCACTCCGCCGCGAAATACGCTCCGGTAATTCATCGGCGGTTACCTTCGAGTTATTATCAATGTCACTAAACACCGGATAGTCCGAGTCCAATTCCTGCGAGTTATGTTTTGTAGATTGGTCGTCTTCTAAAGAGATTTGATCTCCTGAAAAAGTGAAAGAAAAAGAAACTCAAAACAATTCATATTACAACTCGCAGAAGTCTTGATACATAAAAAGCTTTTCTCATCATTTATTGCATCACTAAAAACTCATGAATAATTACTCTACTTGTAAATAGTAAACACTCATCTGAAACCACGGAAAACAACAACATTTTCTAATCTAAAAACTGAACATTTCTCTAACAAACAAAGCATTGTCAGAACAAAAACGGTGAAATGTTTCAGCATCAGTAATTGTAGAAAAACATGCACAGAGACAGCCAGTGACCAAGCATAGATATACGATCCTTTATTAACCAACCCCTTCAGATGGGCGTAGATTGGCCTCGATTCTCTGCGACTGCCAGCCACTGTCGACCGGTAGAAACCGATCACTGCACGTCGCAAGAAGTCGCAAGTCAACATATGCCCACCTTCATACATAGTATTACGAATATAAAGATACAAGTACAAATACGTTTGAATTTAGAAGAAAAGAAATCTTCTGCATAGTTTTTTTCCCTTGAATATAATCGAAGCCATAGTTTAGCTAAAATACGGATTACTTTTACATGCATGTACACATAGATTTGAAACGTGAATATCGTACGAAACATGCATCACTTACACCTAACAGAGAATAGTATTTATACTGGAAAAACAATCAAATAAAAATAACCATAAAACAGCTGTAATTCATAACACTGATCTTACCTCAGCGGAGGCCAGCGAGCTATTCATTCAATAACATCGAGTATTTTAAACTTTTTTATACATGACATATTAAAATGAACCAGTCATTGTTTTTGTATCGGTTAACATGAAGACTGATAGTTTACTTTGTAGTTGTAAAGAATTACAAGTTTTCGCTATTAGTGCATAGTGGCTTCATCAGGAATGGAGCAACTATAAACTAGTAGCGTAAGTTCGTAATCCTAACGATATCAAGTAAACCTGACGTTTATCGTAATGCAGCTTACCTCGCGGACTACTTTGTGGTGAGAATTCAAGTTCATTCGGAAAAGTCATCGAGTCGATTGATTCATTACCGAGCGATCGTTCAAAACCTTCCTAAAAATGGAAATAAAAATTTCAAATCTAAATTACTGTTTGTGCTTGAAACACAATGAAACAAGACTTCTCAAACTCAGGATCCAATCTAAGGAATAAAAGCCACTTGTACGGGGGGCAAGCATATCTGAAATTTCGCTTGCCCCCCTCCAAAATTTACTTGCCCTACACAGGCAGTCCAATTGATGGCACTATCATCCGTTGTATCGAGTGGGAAAAAAGCTTTGTGACATAAAATTGCACTAGCCCGGGGGACAAGTGATAATGATAACCTACTTGCCCTGATGAGAATATACTTGTCCCGGGCAATCGGACAAGTGCTTAGATCTGACCCTGAAACTGTGCCCATGTATTCTCGATTATTTCAGCGAGTCCTCTCAAATCTAGTCCATAAATCGATGTTTTTAAATCAAAACCTAAATCTCATTCATTCATTAAAGTTTTGAACCAAATAAGTTATAGTTTTCTCCATTCTCTGTGTATCATGTAAAGCCAATGAGTAGATTCTATATGGGGTATTAGTATTTTCTATCAAACAGGTTTTTACTTTACTCACCATTAAATCAGTTTTGATATCGCTGAGATGTGACGACTGCGCCGCAACGACAGCGCTCTGAGCTAACGAATCGGCTAAATTATACAACATCGTCGTCACGGTTTCCTCCGTGAATACAACGACCGATTCGTTCGTATCGATCGCCGCGGACGACGACGAAACGTTCGTTAATTCGTGTTTTAAATCTTTACAAACTCGATCGATTTCGGTTTGAACGTGATTATCGAGCCTCGAGTGAATATCTACTGTATCTCCGACTGTGTCTAACGTACGATAAAATCCGGCCAGTTCAATCACCAACTGACGAATATTTGTAAGCACGAGATTCTCGCTGACCGTCTGCTCCAGTTGACTACCGATCGTTTGATCGCGTAGCGACTCGTTTGAGATTATAATACTCGCGATATCTCGTAGTTTTTTTCGTCTAAAAGCCGTCAGTATTTCATGCATTAGTTTTTCACGATTTTGAAGTTTAGTCAACGCCAGTGAAAGTTCCTGTTCTAAGATGTTTAAATACTCGTCGACCGATCTACTGTTTACGAGACCGTCGCGTATTTTTGTAATTCGATACGTTAGTTCCGCTTGCGCCATCGCTTTAGCCGCTAGCGTACTCGACTGCATATACAGCCAGTTTTCATCCTGTTCCTGAAATTGATTGCTCGATAGAATTCCGGAATCGAATGATGATTGAGAAAGTCTCGCGCCTCTCGCCTTCAGATCTTTATGGATCGTATGATTCAGTTCGGCGCAGCTGTTCGAATCAAACACTTGCGTTCCGTACAACTTCGGCATTTCGGGACTAACGACGGTCATATTGTTCAAATAGTCTTCGATAGATTTCATTCTGCTGTTGAAATTCTGAAATTCTAACATCTGTTGTTCGCGAAGATGAAGCAGTTTGTCTTGATATTCTTTCACGATCGCGTTGTTTTGTATCTCTTTATTGAGGCTGTCAGCTAATATTTGTGAATAAAGTGGAGAATCAGTGGCAGCAGTAGCAGCAGCAGCAGTATTAGTATTAAACTGATTCACACACTGCTGTGAGGTAGTCATATTACTGTCCCCTGTAGCGCTATCTTTCAACTCCTCGACTAATTGTTCTAAACGCTCTATTTTTTCATTCGCTCGATTCAAATCTAGTAAAAGTTTATCTTTCTCGTCGTCGTTCCATTTCAAGCACGCTTCAGACGACTCTGAAACGATGTCCTCATAACTCGCGTAACTTCGTGAGATTTCTTGTTGTAATATTTTTCTACTTTCTACTCGTTCGTTTTCGTACGAAATCTGCAACGACGACAGAACGTCTTCGTTACTTTCAACGTCGCGTTCACCGGTTGAATTACTCGCCGCGAAATCGACAGAATTTTGAGAATCGGAATCTAACTGCGCGTTCACAGGATTCTCAATCGATTGAAGTAGCTCTAATTGTTCGATCGATTTAGTTTGCGATTGTTTCACAGTTTGAATTGCGGCGTCAGTTTGTTTATGAACAGTGTTTAATATTTCTCGTGTATTTATCCCCGTTGAATGTTGAATCTCTAATTGACTAGATATTTGTTGTAAACCATGTTTACACGCGTGCAACAACTCGTCTAATTCGACGTTTTTCTCGATGATAAAACGCGTCGTCGATAATCGACAAATAATTGTTTCTAATTTATCACAGTTGTTCGTATCGATTATCCGCTTTAAATTGTTCATTTTCGATTCGTAATTTTTAATCCGTTCTTCGAAAGCGAATTGTTTCTCGTTCGACGTATCCTCTTCGTTCTCCCTCTCATCCTCTTCGAGTAAACTCAAAACTTCTCTCAGTTTATCGTTAGATTGAGCCACTTTCTCGTGAAGTCCTTGTATCCTAGTAACCATATGATGCTCGTTCCAGTCGTCGGGTAAAGATTCACCGTCGTTAGGAATCTCCACGCTACCGATACCTTCACTGACAGTCACAAACGACGCATCCGATCGAGGACTCAATAGTAAATCGTCCGACGGTTGTTGCTGATTTTGTTCGGTGACCTGTCGTTCTACACTTCCCAGCTGAACTTTCAGCTCATCAGTCGCGTTTTCTTGCAACATCAGTTCGTTTTCGACTTGTTCTATTTTTCGTTCGACCTCCTGTAGTTCAGATTCGACCTGTTCGCTTTCGGCGTTCAATGAACGTTGACTCAACTTCTTCAGTTTGGTAGCGTTGAGTTTAGCGAGTTGAGCGGTGCGCAGCTTCTTAACGAGGTCATCGATACGAGCTCCGTACGATTTCACTTCATCCTGGTATTTCTCTACGATCGCTCGCGTCTGATGAATAAGCGTCGAATTTCTCAACTCGAGTTCATCGGATTTATCTTGCGCGATCCTGATTTCGCGTGTTAGAGAATGAATTTGATCGACATGATCGGAATAATCAATCGTATGAACATTCTCTTTATCAACTTGCGTAATATTACTGACCACATCTTTCGATCCCTCATCACTCGTTTCTGCCGTTTGTTTTACTTCTTGCGCCACCTGCAGGGCCACTTTTGTAGCGTCTAATTCCACTAATAAATCGTTGTATTTAGATTTCAATTCATTGTGATCGTATTTTTCAACTTCTAGTTCATCTTTGATTTGTTCCAGTTCATCTTCTTTAGCGTCGAGATCATCGAGTAAAGCTTCCGAATCTTGCGATAAACCTAGAGCCGTTTTCACCTGCATTAACTCATCCGACAGTTCATCGAACTCACAACATTTCTCTTTCAATGATTCCGTCAATTGTTCCACTTCGCATTCGTTCTTTTTATTCTCGTGTTCCTCGTTTCGAAGTTGAGTCTCGGTCGCGATCAGTTTCAATTTCAAATCCTCGAATTCCGACGTCAGATCGTCGTAGCGATTCAACAGATCTTCGTGTTCCGCGCACTTTTTCTCGAGAAGTTCGTTGCCGTTTTCGATACGTTCGTCTTTATAATCGTTCGCTTTTTTCTGCGAGTCGAGAATTTGAAGCGAATCCTTCAACGTTACTTTCAAATCGTCGTGATCCGAAAGCAGACTTTCATATTTTTGTGTCACTTGCATCAAATCGATCGACAGATTTTCACATTCTTGTTTACGCGATTGTAACTCGGTTTGTAACTGTTCGCAGAGATCGTCCTGAGAATGAGATGTTGCGTTTTGTTCGCGAAGTTCGTCTTTAATTTGCTGATATTCCGTCGATAAATCGTTGTATTTATTCATCATATCCGCGTAATCTTTACGCAAAGTTTCGAAATCCGATCGTAAATTAGAAATCTCTTCGTCTTTATCTCTCGTCGATTGACTTTCTTCGAACGACTTCTCGCTCAATTCGTCGATTTGACTCTCGAAGTCTTTAATTCGATTCTTTAATCGTTCATTCTCTCGTGATTTCTCGCTGAATTTCGATTTTAAATCCTCCGATTCTAACTCGAGATCTTTAATCTGTTTTTTCTTTTTGCGGCTCTCGACGCGCTGTTCTTCCATTTTCTGCTGAAGCTGAATTAATTCATCTTCGCGCTCTTCGTATTTACGTTTCCAACGTTTCGCATCTTTAATCAGCGCGTCATTGCGTGTTCGATCGATCTCCCCCGACGACGGCGACGATTCTTCAAATCGCTTTTTTAACGACATGTTTTCACGAATAACCTCTTCAAGTTCTAACTCCAATTCTAATTTAGCCGAGCCGTTAATACTGTTTTGTTTATCCATTATCTTAACCTTATCTTCTAAGGAACCACATCTTTCGAGAAGATTCTTCGAGTCCTGAAAAATATGAAGCGTAATGTTGTCTTAAGTCCTTATTGAATACATCTCATTTAGTTAATTTGGTTATCGTTTGAAGCACATTTCAACCTCGGCGCTCAGTTTTTTTTAGTCCCTCTGTCACTAAAGGATACATAACTGAACTTAAAAATAAAATTCTGCTGCTTCCGTAGCACCTAAAACATTGAAATCTTATGAAAACCTGATGAAAAACATATTTTCCCAAGGCGGCACGGGGACAGAGGAATCAAAGCAGCAGAAATAATCATTTAGGTAAACAAGGAACAACCAAATAAAACATGATTATTGTCAAATATATCTAATAAAAATAAGTAGTGTAATAAGAGAAGTCAGACGGTGTTTCAATGACTCACTTCATTGCTCTTCTGTTGTCTGTTTTTCATCTGTGATTTAAGCATGCTGTTCTCCTCGTGTAAAGTTATCAATTCTTTCTGCGCCTGTTCGAGTTGGCCTTGCAGTGACTCAACCTGAAAAAATAAAACGCACCGTTGGCATCGGTTATCACAACAACAATCGATGAATTCTACCAAACACAGTTTATCTAAGCTACTTGTAGATTCTACGTTAGACACAATACTGATAGGTTTTTATCCGTGCAGCTGTTCTATAATCCGGTCGGTGCTCACTGTGTGCGATCACAACAAAATCAATTCATGCTTCAAAATATAATCCATAGGTAAAACTCGTGAATTCAGAACAATTTCCCACAGAATTACAGATTACACTACCACATAATTACAGATTACACTACCACAGAATTACAGATTACACTACCACAGAATTACAGATTACACTACCACAGAATTACAGATTACACTTCCACAGAATTACAGATTATACTTCCACAGAATAGTGCGTATATAACGTACACCAATATTACAATACATTCAAAGCAGTGTAAATTCAAAGCTGCAAGAGCCAGAGCCAAGATAAGACTAGTCTAAGTCTATTATAGGTCACATAGCCAATCTAACAATTCTGGACTAGTCTTGAGGGTCTGGTTGCATGCACAGTCATAGCTTTAGAGCAGTCTATGACAATCTTAGTTCTATAGCCAATCCAACACCTTCAGTTTAGTCTTCAGATTCAAAACAACTTTTATGCAACTAGACACAAATGTTTAGATACTGCTAACCAAAATGAGCTCGCTATGTTATACTTGGTGTATGTTTGTTACTGCCGAAACCTACCTCAACTTCAAGAAGCCCAAACATTGTGATTTCCCTTTGCTTTCCTGCCTCAGTTTGTAGATTTTTCCCCTAATGAAAGCAGGCAATAAGCATCAATAATACAAATTAGAAGCATTAGGCAATGATGAAGCAGTTTGTGTTACTGTAATTAATTCATATATATTATCAGCATCGGAATAGCTTAGCAATATTGATATATCTTTCTGCTTTTCTCAGTAAAAATTAGAGGTGAAAATTCTAAATAAAAGGAAAATTGAGATGGAATTGACAATATTTAACTGATAAGAACAGTTGTAAGAAGATAAAACTAAGAGGCATACTTTATTTTCTTCTTTCATATACATGTATAATGAACTTGTATTAAAATGTGAAGAAAAATTAAGCGACATTTGTGCACGAGAATTGTTGCATTGCGAACTATATCGAGTGGCGAGTTAACAAGATAAAAGTTACTAAAAGCAATGAGATTGAAAAATAAAACTACAAATAAAACAAACGAAGTGAAATGATTGTTACAGATTGAATTCTTACCTCTAAATTCTCTTCGACGTCAGTAATGATCCGCGTTGAGGGGGGCGGAGGAGACCGAACCCGTGGAATTTTAGATCTCAATTTATTCAGTTTTTTCTCGATCGGTGAAGGATTGTGAAGCCCGTTCTCGTCAGGGTTACTGCTACTCGTACTCAGATCGTCGTGTGATTGGCTGTGATGATTCAGCGGCGAGCTCGTTGAATCTGCTCGTTTAGTGAATCGGTGTTGTCTACTGTCTGAATCGGGACGTGAATTCGACGTAGCGACAACAGTTTCCTCGTTATTTTCATTACCGTTTTCCTCATCGACGCTTGATTTGTGAACCGCGTTAGAATTCTGTTGCTGTGAATTGGTAGTAGTTTTGTATTTGCTATTTTTCGGAGGATACATGCGTAGTAACGGTCTATCGGTATCCGTCGGTTTCCAGTCGACTGTTACCGTATTGCGTCTGCTCGTTTCGTCCGAGTCGTTCGGCGAGGTTTTCGGACCGACCGTCGGAAGCGAGCGTCTCGCCGACCTCGGTTTCTCCGAACTCCGCGGCGATGACGATCGATTCGAATTTTCGCAACATTTCATCAGCGCCTGCAACCAGTTCGTTCTGATACCGTACGTCATCGCTGACAGAACATAAACTCCATTCTTCGTCTGAAATATGAGAAAATTAATTTGAAATTGCACAAATAAAAACACAATTCTAATATTTAGACTTTGTGAACGTTGATTAAAGATAAATATAAATAATTAGACGAGAAAATACACAATATCCGTGTATGATGATAACGAGAGAAATCCCACAATAATGAAGCTAAGATTGAAAATTCTATATCATTCAGTACGCCTGATGATGGCTAGCAGGTGATAGCCGAAACGTCGCTCCTCAAATATAATCATTCTGATATAGAATTTTCAATCTTAGCTTCGTTATTGTGGGATTTCTCTCGTCATATATAGATAAGTTTTCTATAGCGCAGGTATCTGCAAGTTTTGTCCAAATAGAAATATCTTTAGATGAGTTTAAACTATACCAGTTTCATCAGCGCGGTGCATAATGGCAAAATGCTCTAGCCCCAAAGGGGTTCGCACAGTCTATGTTTCATAAAATCAGATCTTACCTTCACGCTAAATCCATAGTTTTTAGAAATCTCCAATTCTTTGACGTCCTGTAACGATGTTAGATCTATCCTACCCTCGATGTGGTTGGCATCTTCATCTCTAGAGTCGCGATAATATTTCAGAATACTTCCACCGAGTACGAACCAATGTTTCGTCCATTCCTTTAACGCAGAACAGAATGAAAACTGATCGATTATCAAGACTAAAAATTAAAATCACCTTCTACGCATGAGGACTGATATTTCTTTATATCAGGGCTGTGATTCAACATGTTTCTGTATTTAGCTGTTTACTACTAACCTGACTGTGTCTGTTCTGTTTGTACAACCAGCCTTTTTTCATGTAAGCGATATCCTGAATCAAACAAAAACAATAACATCGTACAAAAAATAAAATATGAGATAATTTTTTCGCTGCCTGTGAGAATCTTTATATGTTTCTACGAAGATGTTTAGTATTAATAACACTAACGTGATTTGTTGTATTTTTACAGTTAGTACTCACTTCATCGTTATCTGGAGAATGACGAGGTGAATGAGGCTCCTTCTACAAGAAAACATCGGTTTTATCAGATATCACTTTAAAATGTTTGCACGTTAAGAAGTTATTATACTTTCTTCACTTATCAGGGCGGCCACTCTTATTTAACTCGCTTTCCCCCTGACTATTCCCTGACACTATGTTGTTTTCTTTGATTTGATCTGCTAAGAATCCAATCAATTCACACAGTCAAATACGTACAACATGGACAAAAACTGTTTGATTTCAAATTCCCTGACTTTTCCCTGATTTTTAGATTTTTTATAAAATTCCTCAACTATTCCCTGTTTTCAGGTAAATGGCCACCCTGCTTGTAGAATGTAGTGAACAATGAATGTTACCTTTGATTTATTAGTAAATGCAGCGATTGACCCGGAGTCGACGGAGAAACTGCGAATACCTCTGTTTTTCTCAGTAGTTCGACTCTTGTCTGATGCGTCTGCGCTCCTCACACGACTGTGACGATCGCTATTTGAACGTTTCATTCCTGTCAAATTCTCTAAATTCGCGATCTTCGAAAATCCGAAACGCGTTTGCACGACGATGTCGTTGTCGCTACTGGCAACGACGGAATTCCCCGCCGAGGAACGCGTCATCGGTAACGAACTGAATCGACCTCGCGAGTCACGACGCGTCGTCGCGTCAACCGCGTCCAGTCCGTCGTCCCATGATTTACGGATATCCGACGGTACCGAGCTGACCGATTCCCCGCCATCCGTCCGTAAATCAGTAAAACTATTACTCTTACGTAAAGAATCCTGATATCCGCTGTCACTTTTATGTTTTAAACTGCGTACGTTACGATAAGAAGTCGGTGTTGATGATTTTGCGGTACTTTTCATCGGGGACTGAGATTCGGACTCGCGCGATGATCCCGATTGTTGCGTATATCCGACACCGGAATCACTGTTCAGTTTACGTCTCGTAGTGATATTACTTTTATCCTGCGTAGAATGATTATTAGTGATCGCAGTTTGTATATGGTTTGTGTGACAGCTGTCTAACCCTGTCTGATGACTGTCTAATCCTGTCTCGCTGATATTCCTAGTTTTAGGCGTAATAACCGATCGTGTAGATAAAGCACCCTAGAAATAAACGCACAATAAATACATAGGAAAATATGCTGTGATATTTCTCTAGCCCTACGTTAGCTCACAACAATGTCTGACATTTATTCTGATGATTTATGAATTAGTCTTAGTGTTTGGTTGACTATAAATATATCTCATTGAATGAAGATAATAAACTGTGAACGGACGAGAAGCTACCGGTAACTGTCACCTATTTAAAATGGTTTTTCCAAAAAAAAATGTCTTCAAGGAAACAGAGTGAAACCCGGGTCACTGGAATGAGTGTTGTTTCAGTCGCATTTGGAACACGTTTGTAGGTAAAATCGCTTGTAGGTAAAACCTGGATACTTACGGTAGATTCCGATCTCTGAACCGGTGTAGCCGGAAGAGTCCGTTTACGCTTTGTAGCGTTACTGCGAGGATACATGATCAGTACGTCGTACCACCTAAAAACATCAATTTAAAAAAAAATTTCAGATTCTACTCGTTGATGAAACACTCTGAATTATAAAAATCCCCGACTAAGAATGAAAAATAATGTCTGAAAAGTTTATTTGAGCAAGGATTGTATTCCTGAACATGACATAGTAGGATATAGTTAAATACACTACATTAGCAACACTACAATACACTAGCTCAAGGAAACATTTCAAACTTTCCATTTTTACTGTGCAATTTCTATATGATATTATATACATTTTGGACTATGTAACTGTAGGGGACTGTAGGTCTGGGTCCTTATGTCACTGTAGCATAGATTACGGTATATAATACCAGCATGTCTCAGATTGTCTAGAGTCAGGTTGGATAATTAGACGTATTCTATTAATGACACGCTGAGTTTCGCGTATGCAATCATTAATTCATATTACGGGTCACAATCTATTTACTCATTAATACAAGATAAGTCGTATTTGATATGAAAGTGAATTTGACAACAGAATGGATCGAGTTCTAATCTTATAACTCTTAGTAAATATATTAAATTAGTGCTAGTGAACTGATACACACTGGTATTCTTATACAGACTATCGGTACGTCAGAGTGACTGATTAGTGAAAGTGGGTTTCGATTCTTAGAAGCTTACTGGTAATTTGTAATTACCTCAGGGATTTACGCATTAAACTGATGAGTAGAATGTGAAATAAATCATTGAACCGCGGAGATAAATGTACTATACTTAATACAACTACTGTCAACGACTCATGGTTCGAAAACCGATATCCATTAACCGGAAAATCTGTATGAAACTACGCTCTGGGGTTCATTGTTCCACTCGACCCCGGGACAGTTAATACACAGTCATCAAGTCCAAAAGTGGTCTAAATTCTTTTAAACTAGTCTCAAGTTGTTAAATTGACTATAGTTCTAAGTTGTAAGGTCTAAGACTGGACTTAAATCTAAGCTATAGCTGTGGAGCCTATCCCTGCAGTTTTAATCTATTATTCCAGTGGTTTATTTTTACCTGTTTATTTCCTCTTTACAACTTGCTTTGATGTAATCAGTTTTTTGAGGTAAAACGATCGCTATTGAGAATTGATGTCCACTGATCTCTTCGGCGTCAAATACATCATCACAAACATTCATATCCAGTACACCTTGAGGTACAGTACCGACCTACACGAGAAAACAATATATATCATACCTCGCGGCACGGTCACCGTGTCGGGGGCTCAGTCTCTTTACTTCCTAGTTTTATAAACTCCACTTAATTCAAAACTGATTTACTCATATATTTACCTAATTAGCTGACCTATTTAGTCTTTACATCCCAAAAGTTTATAAAACCAAAATTCATAGGAATTTCCATCTTCCTTTTTTTAGTAAGTACATTCCAATTTTAGCTAAATATTTGATCATAGTTGATGATTTAACAATTTATTCTGAGCAGTTTTGAAGATTTGACTAAACTTCATCATCATAGAAACAAATGATGAAGTTTACTAAAATCTTCGAAACTGTCAGAATAAACAGTTAAATCATCAATTGTGGTTTCTGCTCATTAACTCTTGAAATATTGAGATTAATATCAGTCTTTACGAGTCAAAAAACATCATCTATTTCATTCAAGTTATTTGTAACGCAGACCCGCTACGTGATATTTATACATTTAGTGATATTTGTTGATGGTAAGCTCAGAATTTATCACATCGAAAGGGTTTTAACTACCATATGAGACCTTTCAGAATCACATTTATTTAAATCCGTTCGACAAAATTGTGACTATGAATTTTTTTCGAGGCACCTCGTCTGGGTAAAATCTACAATATGTCACAGAACGATGGAAACAGGTGCAACATCTACTTTTACCAACACCAATCAATACATAATAGTATATATATATAGATAATATATATATACATGAGTGTATGTCACAGATAAAGGTTTTCAATAACAGAATGAGCTACAGTTTATATCTCGATATATATGATTTAATGCTATTACCAGTGAGAGGGGAGAGGGAGTGAGAGGGAGAGAGAGGGGAGTGAGACTGTTGGGATAGGGAATAATAATCACTGTAGCAAATTCAGTCCACTTAGAAACATAAGCAGCGATTACACGAGTGTTTTTGGGAATCATATCATACCTATAAACCTATAGACTTTGTAAACACTTTTACAATTTAAATCTACATAAACATATCTTGCACTCATTGACATGCGCCGTGGTGTACACAGTACGGCTGGGTGGGCAGGTGGACGACGGGCTGGGTGGGCAGGTGGACGACAGGCTGGGTGGGCAGGTGGACGACGGGCCGCGTGGGTTTCAAACTGTTAATTACACAATGATTCAAGCGTTACTTAAAATATAGTTTTACAACAACTAAACAGTTCTGAGAAAACTTGTAAATTCTAGCATTAAGCATCGAAGGTTCAGCTGAATCATTGTCTATCCCATTCATTCCTGATGAAGAAGGAGGCAGTTTTTATCCCGGCCTCCCTCACGGCTATACAGATATCTGAAGAATCCTCGACTATCTCAAAATGTTTATAAATAACCTTCAAACAGATAAAGCTGTCTTTATTACGAGTGAGAGTGTGTACATGTATTCTGATCTTTACAATGAACGCGCAGGGTTTTTTTTAAATCATATAATGATAGATTCACGACAAAGCGCGATGAATCAGAGACAGAAATCATTGAACAATGAAACGATAAGAACATCAGCAGCAGCAGACGCTATCACCTCACAATACAATCACACAATCACGTCACTGCAGTTTCTTCATGTGCGAAAGAGATTTTCTTTTACTTTAACCCTCTAAATACCAGCGATATCCAAAACCTTATCATTGACGCTGGTGGGGTGGGGAGGAGGGGGGTCAAATACTTACATTTTCATCGACGGAATAACTTAATTCACCATCATCGTACAACACAAAGAAACGTCTCTGCCATCTCTGAAAATAACAAGGCATTATTTATCTCTGAAATTAAGGAATTACATTTATTCAACCGTCCTTACATAACAGGAAAAACACCAAACATATACGCAAAGAAATTCTGACTTGTTTTCTGATGTGACTCTTAAAAAATGACGTTCTAGGTCTAAATGTTCTTCTTCAGGGTAAACTAAGTTTAGAGGAATTCAATCTTGAAGTAATTTCAACAAAATCTTATATTTATATTTATATAAAAGTTGAAAAATTTATATAATTCAATTCATCTAATCTATTCAAAGTCCGGTGTAAATAACATAAGCTGATTAATAATAAATTTCTCGTAAAGATCTGTGTGAACTTTATTCGAAATAATCTAATTCATAAAACAAGTCAACGCTATATTGTAATTACACGCGTTACTCAGTGAAGCGAGTTTAAATTCGTCAATCAGGACAACAGCGTTTTAAATCTCTACCTCAGACAACGCTCAGAATAAATCATCCTATAAAGTCTAACTCACCTTAATTAAAAGATTAAATCATATTATGAGATATTCAAAATATAGACAGACCTCAGTCACTGAACTAAAGCCTTAATTTCATAATACTTCTCCAGCACTTCATATACATAAAATATGAGAAGGATTTTACAGCGAGTTTCTGTGAAAATATATTTGTACAACGCGTTCAAGCAAGCATGGAATTTTCAATAGAAACGATAATAGACTGTGAATAAACGTAATATCTGTGAAATTGTTCAAGTCTCATAACAATAATGTGTTAAGTTCATGTAGACTTGCTGATATATAATAAATAATAGATCAATAGCTATTTACAGTTAGACAGATACTAGACATGAACAGAGTGACAGTGACATAAAAAAAACCAATAAAAATTTCATTTCTAAAACTTTTTAAGCAGAATTATCCTATGAAGATACAAATATCTATAAATAGATGAAATGAATTCATAATTTTGGATGAGGGCAGTAGACAGGCTATAGGGATGAACCCAAATTATGTCCCGGCAACAAAATCTGATATTTCAATGTCAGGACTTGCTACCAGATACCTATATAATAATTAGCAATGGTTAAGTACATTCGACCTATTTAAAAAGGGTCTTGTTTGAGAGAATCATTGTCAGTAGCTGTGGCCCGGAAAATTACATTACTGGCAAATTGACAGAAAAACTAAACAATGTCGACAGATAAAACAACAATTTAGGCCTAACATCTGAATAACATGACAGCCAGAACAAGATTACAATCATCCCTGATTTCACTAAATCTTTCTGTCATAATTGTATAAATCATTGAAAATACTAAATTGCAATCATTCATTTATATCGTTGTAGTCTAGACCCGAGTGGTTTTCAGCGACAAATAAAAACTAGACAACGTGCTGGGAGTGTTGAGTAGATTGAAAAATTCAATTCGAGCTTTTGAAATAAGTTTATAACGTGTTTGCGGTTTTCATACAGGATTGCTGTTGAATTTATACGAACAACGCAAAAAAATCTGAATGGAATTTTATAGGAAAGGAACGAACGAGGCGCTGACTAAGATAAAGAGTTTCATTCATATATTAAAACTGTAGTAAAATAGCGAAATTCCGTTTTTAAAACGTGACACACATTAGTCTACAGTACTGTAAGGGTCATGTCATGTCACTGCTAGTATTTCTATGAAACTCCATGAGGTGACACAAAGCCTAGAATACAATAACCACGTACCACCACATTCTCAAACAGTCACAACTTACACTATTACCGACATAGAATGATAATTAATTTTTTCTGAGAATATAATCAGGGAAACTCAGAAAACACAGAAAATTACAACCACTAATGGTAATCTAGACAGCCACAATATATAATGGCTGATCTGGTAAACCAATAATTTAGTTTTTTTTCTCAGAATAGAAACTTCCAAAAAATGAAACTATTAGAGCAATTTGAAGTGTTTGTCTTTCCCGGAACGAATCTGTAATAGCTACGCGTCGAAGTTGTGAGAAAGCCTTAATTTCTTATCACATAAACCTGTTCAATCTTCACACCAAAAACACGCCAAATAGAAACACGCAATTCATTCACAATTTATTCGTGCAAATCAAAATCATCGCAGCTGACGACAATATAAATCAAAAGTCGAACATTGAAAACGATGTCAAAGAAATAATAAAATCACCAGATCATTAATTTGAGGAGGGCAAATATAATTTTAAACGGGTCATCGCTTAATTCAAAACTCGATGGGAAAATAAAAAAGAATATATATAGGTCATAAACATAAAAGGACAATCGTAATGTGAAGTTTTACGGGGTAGGTTAATTATTTTACTGGAAAATAGCCCGTAATTCCAGTTTTCATATAGTTGATATATTCAGGTATTTTATATGTCGACGCGTGATTCTGTCGACACATACTTGAAATTTGACATTTCTTCACATAATTACAAGACTTTTAACAAATACAAGTTACATGAGAACAAATACTGAATAGACAGCACCACGTCAGAGAGGGAGGGAGGGGGAAAGGGGGAGGGGAGGGGGAAAGGGGGAGGGGATGGGGAAAGGGGAGGGGGAGGGAGAGGGGATGGGGAAAGGGGAGGGGGAGGGAGAGGGGAGGGGGATGGGGAGATGGAGAGGGAGAGGGAGAGGGGGAGGGGGAGGGGGAGGGGGAGGGGGAGGGGGAGGGGGAGGGGGAGGGGAGGGGGAGGGGAGGGGAGGGGGAGGGGAGGGGGAGGGGGAGGGGAGGGGGAGGGGGAGGGGGAGAGAGAGAGAGTTTAAAAATTCCACTCATATTCGAGTCCCTCAGCTTTAAATGATTGTATTCTAATCACAGAAGGAACTAATTTGTGTTCGGTTCGTGTCGGAATTCTTGAATTCATTAATATGATAAAATGAGTGTTCCGTATATAAGCTTCATCTAAACAGTGAATATATTTGAATGAGTAATTTTGCACCAGGGACCTAGAATTAAATTTGTCGTTATCGTAGCTTTAGTAACGTTCCCAGGGACCGGGGATTAAACTTAACCCTACTCGGCCTATGAAACAGGTTCAGCGTTCAAATCCCTTGATACTTATCGATAAGATATCAAACGTAGACAGAAATCTATACGTCATCTAGACAAGGCTATACTCAATTTACTTAATCAATTCCTAATCTTGTTTTAAGTACATTTCGTAATAATTTATACAGAAAATAAAGTCAGCCTCAATAGAATATAATACGAAGATTGCTGAACTCAGTTACAAGTCATATTGAATAACTATTTACCTACGATATTGGTTTTGTGTATTCAGATAATACGTTAAGTGACTGATTTTTAAATTCTTCTTGCTGAAGAGATAAAGTTTTGTTATTCTAACAACTAACTGTAAAACTCACCCGTGCACTGATATCTGGAGCTATGAACAAATATCCACATTTTGTCACTTTTCGTGCAGCCTGCAAAATTAAGCCAAATCATAATTTCAGCAATCTAATTGATTAAATTAATCACAGCATCATAGTTTTAGTCAAAAATTCATTTTAAGTCTTTACGAATCTAAGCTACAGTTAATGCTGGGTTAAAGAACACGTAAGCTTTTCAAACCTTCAACTTTCCACATCTACAACTTTCTTATAGCAGTTTGTAAAGATTAGTTTTGCTTTGATTTAAATTTAAGAATTATGGACATTCTTAATGAAGTTGAATATTTGATTGAAATAGTTACCTTGGCACATTCCAGTGCAGCGGCGCTATGTTCATGTTTTGATCGGAAACAAACCCCGCACTTATTCTTGTTGAAAATATTGGCGTCGAATTTCTTACAATTTGCGACGAAAGCCATGTTTCGATATTAATAGCGGCTTTCAGGAAAACGGACTCCGATAATGCAGTTAAAACGCGCAGTGGAAACCGGTATTCATGACGAGGAATATCAGAATTGTCAAATCATCCTTCGTGAAGACGAAAACCCGGAAATGAAATAAAATTCAACTTTTAAACGTTGATTTCTCGTGTTT
Organism: Tubulanus polymorphus; assembly: GCF_964204645.1. Lineage (NCBI taxonomy): Eukaryota > Metazoa > Nemertea > Palaeonemertea > Tubulaniformes > Tubulanidae > Tubulanus > Tubulanus polymorphus. The sequence goes on from NC_134028.1 coordinate 1,496,277, forward strand.
CGATGTCTAATTATCGCGTACACTTTCATTTCTAGACGAAATATTAGTGAAACTGAACGTCGCAGTTCATTCTGTGTAGATATATCCTCTTAGTCAGTCGAAAAGTAACTTTAAACGCGGAACGCCGCACGAAAACAACGAAACACGGCCGTCGGTTTTGTTTACATTAAGTAGGTCAATTTAGCTCGTATAGATGGCGGCACCTGACGGTCATAGATAGATAAATAGTTTTTTTCGCGGGGCTTCGTCAATCGCCATTCGCTAATCGCTAATCGGTTTTCGTCATTCGCTAATCGTCACTTATGCTTCGCACATGCGCATATACACCGATACACCGGTAGATTGGTTACCGGTCTCTCTTCCAGGCAACCAGTCTATCCGGCGCCAAGCGGCAATTCGCAAAAGAAAAAAACTAAAGCAATATTTCAGAAAAGAGCGATTTTACCAATGAAATGAATTGTCCCTGAGGAAAGACTGGTCAATTCTGCGCCCGAGGTGTATTTGAGTGCAAAGTAACCACGAAAATTATTTTCGTCGCCCACGCCACCGGTCTTTCTCAGTCCCGTACCCTGCAATACACAGCTGACCCTTTAAGTACAAGTTGTCCTCAGCTGCTAACGGATCGGCAAGGTCCAAGAGAATTAGGCAAGGTTCATATATTCATACTTACACTGCAGTGAGTGCCTGATATTGCCGGGGTGGCTGCATGATTCAGTACGCCATCAAAACACCGCCACCGTCTGCATCATTTCCGGCAGGAACTGATTACAAATCTTATTGCAGCTTACAAGCATAACAAGGCATCATTACTCAGTAGGCCTACCACCATAGTATCTTCGAAATCACAGTGTAATTTCCACATCTTGAAACTAATCCTCTCTCCGAACCCAAAGCAATTACAAAAACTAACGACATGTAAAATAATGATGAAACGTTTATCTAAAAACAGGATTACACACCGTCCTTTATCACATCATATCTTATCACAGAAAACATATACATTTGTTTGTACAAGACAAGTACTCCGATTTTCGTAAATTCATGTTTGTCTGTGCAGTTCTACTATTTTCGAGCAAATTATGAATTACATGAAGATGCGTGCATGACTAAATCATTGAGAACACAAACGGAATGAATATGAACAAAGCATTTTAAAAATAGAAGTATAAAAGCTACTGACTAAAAGTGACGGAATATAAATTCAAAGAATTTCATACGCGCAGAAATTGATATTCTGACACGTTCGCTCAAGAAGCAATTGTTACATAGAAGAAAAATATATGTATGAAGGCTATAAATGAATTTCGTTGTATCGAAATCAATCGAAACAATATTTTCAGTTTCGGACGGCGATGTATTTAATCTCCCTCCGCCACTTGTGGAAGTCGAGCGAGTAGATTTTTCGAGTAAAGACCGAACTGAGAATCGTCACTCGGTTCTTCATCGTGACGAGTCAACGAAGTTCGTCTCGAATGGCTGCTACCTTCGAACAATGTCAGTTGACTGACGCTCGCGATGCTATCTCTTTCTCGTGAAGGGAAATTATGTATAACAGTTCCAGTATTTTCATGTATTTCGTCCTCTGGTTTCACTTTTTTCGCCGATTTCTTTTTACATTTCACGACCAAAATAACGATAGCGACAATAAGCAAAACACCTCCACATCCGGCGCAAACAGCTATTATAACAGTCTGTGTAGAATCTACATCTACAAATGATGGTAAATAGATTTTATTCATTTTATTGATTCAAATGAGAATTCCGTTTCAAAATATCAAGATAATTGAGTGGAACCGTAGTTTGAAATGGAAAGGTAAATGAGTGGAAAAGAGAGAAGATACACGTAGAATTAGGGAGGGAGATGTTAGACAGATAACACATACCTTGGCCATTTTCGCAATGAGGCCCTTGGAATCCAGACAAACAACTGCAACAGAACGTATGATATTAAATAATTCAGTAACTTGATTAGATTTTATTAAAAATCCTTCGATGTTTGCTATGAATATTTACCGGCATGTGTATCCGCCTGCATTATCTAATATACATTCACCTCCATTCAAGCACTTCCAATTAGCACACGGGTCTTAAAAATAAAGTACAACACGTTATTTGAATTGCGAAGAGAAAGTAAAATTCGGGTATTCGCATTATTTTAAGGATTATGACAATGGGAGTTATTTTGTTCGTTACCGTTTTTACATTCTGTAGTGTTCGGATTCGGACTCGTAAAACCGGTCTCACAGGTACATTGATAACTACCGGGTGTATTCTTACATACGCTACGTGGTAATTTACACCAGTTCAGGCATTCGTCAATATCTGAAATAAATATGATAATAATTTGACGTTGAAATAAATGCTTGACTCTTGCCAGGAGACGAAGTTAGACGGAATTTAACCAATCTATGTTGCCGGATCATATGAATCAAAATCTTCATTAATTTTTATCGTAATGACAAAAGATACCTTGACATTGTGGAATTGTAGTGTTGTCAACTGTTTTATTGGTAACTGTGTCATACCCGGGGAGACAGACGCATTCATAAGCCCCGTTAGTGTTTTTACACATTGTATCTGCTGAACAGTGGAACGTACTCGGCGAGCCACATTCATTGAAATCTGTTTAAAATGAATCATTTTTGGGTTTTACATTATCCAGATATCGATAACAAAAGAATGATAAAACAATAATATTCGGCTAAAACTAGCCAACTATAATTTGTAAGCAATTGAAAGAAATTACTCGAGATGAACATACCAGTGACAGGAACATTGCAAGCGACTACTCCTATATTAGGCAAATAGCAGGACGTCGATAATTTCTGAGTGGCGCCAAGTAGTGTGTAAGATGTACCGATCAGGGTAGGTAGGTTGCCGGTCGTAATTCCCGAGGTATCGAAAAACAGCGTCAACATCACTTTGATACTTCCTTGTCTGAATTGTTATATGAAATTGAACAGAAATAACGTCTTAAATCAGCTGATTCGTAATGAATAACACTTCCAAAAGATTGCGAGCAATTATGAATATGATACAGTGAATCGGAACATTGAGATCCTAGAAGAACGCACTCATTCAGTGCTAGAAGAGGACACATTTAACATCTACTAAATAAGGACTACTTTCGAGGACGATGAATAAAAAACGTACGTGATTGAAGTAATGGACGCTGTCTGGTATGTTTCAGGGTATCTCTCCTTATAAATACTATCAATCTGAAAACCAATTGTATTGAGATGAAATGAAATGTGATATTTCGATACGAGGGACGTTGATTACTCATAAGACTTTGGAAAAAAGAGCCGAATGTATATCTTACTCCACTGACGATTTTCTCCTCTAGCTGAACTCTCTCAATCGAGTTCACATCGCTCAATCTGTTATCCCAAGTAGCAATGAGTAAAATACTTGCTTCGAAACGAAGATTTGCTGAAAGTTGCGGTAGATTCAAATTAGAATTTTTCGGTTTGGCATTCAGCAGTGATTTGGAATTAAAATTCGTTCATATCCTAATCGATGAACTTACATTTTATTTCAGTGCACGCGATTCCTTGTACCTGATAACCTGCTGGACATTTACAAGTGAAATTACCAGGTTTGTTTATACATGTAGCTTTGGCTGGACAAATCGTACCCGTTTGGCATTCGTCAACATCTAGAAATTTGAAAATGTGAAAATAAAATTAGATGACGATATAAATGAAGATGATCCTTTAACGTC